>NC_133361.1:94776500-94872913 GCF_049309525.1 Garra rufa
AGCCACAATATATAAAATTAAAGTTTGAATGTATGGAATGAAAGTCTGAATATATAAAATTAAAGTCTGAATATATAGAATTAAAGTCCACATATTCAGACTTTAAATATATATAATGAAAGTCATAATATATAAAATTAGAGTTTTATTTGATATATTCAGACTTTCATTCCATATATTCAACATTCATTGTACATATATATATTTGGACTTTCATTCAATATATTCAGATTTCATTCCATATATTCAGACTTTCATTTTATATATTCTGATTTTATTCCTTATATTCAGACTTTCATTCTATATATTCAGAGTTTCCTTTCCATATATTCAGACTTTCGTTCCATACACTTAAACTTTGTATTATAAATATAATTATTTCCTGAATGCAATATCATATGTGTGTGATTGTATGTGTGTGTCTATATATATACACACACACACACACACACACACACACACACACACACACACACACACACACACACACACACACACACACACATTTAGTTATATAAACAAAAACTTATTTTAGATGTGATTTATCACAACTGATTGATATTGAGCACTATTACAGTCAGAACGTTACAGAACACTGTGACTCATCAATTAAACTCCATCCTTTTAAACGTAAGGCCACGGTTCCTAACGAAGTCTCGAAATATTTTGAACTGTCCTGCTTTGTAGTACTGGATGTTCCACTTCTTTTGCATACTTCACATTCTCTCGTTGACGCTAAGTGACCCTTGGTAATGTGAGATTTGAAGTGTCGCATCACCGCATTTACTTCAGCTTTTGTCCATGGCCTTCTGGATGCCTGTTTTCTTCGGCTAGAGACTGAAAACAAAACAAGATGATAAATTGTTAGCATTACTGACTACCATTTTTACTTAAACAATGATACACATTCTTCATTCATAATTTTTTAAATGTGGAGTAAAAAAAAAATCTCTGAATTTTATGTAGAAAAATTAAATCCCCAATTTGTTCCAACTACAGTGACTTGATAGCATCTGATGTCGTAATTACAATTTGTCAACTGGTAAGTACAAATGTCCCAAAAGTACTTGAACACAGCAGTGGTCCTGATTGAAATGCATTACAGGTCGTGTAGTTCAGAGAAATGTGCTCATGTGACGTGCTCTCGCTGTGCTGTGTAGTTCATAAAACAGAGAAAGAATGTTTGTTTATATACTGAGTTTTTGAAACTCTGAAAAAAGCAAAATGGGTTGTGATTGATTAGCAGTCCCACCGCATTTCCATTGCGGAACAGCTCCAGTACTGCCATGCCCCTTTCCAAAGCAGCAAGCTAGATTAAAGTTATTCTTAAATTTTAAATATAGTTATTTATCTTACAAAAATTCATCGGATCGCTAAAGGAGGCTTTTACAATTTTTTTAATTAAATTTGAATTAAAACTCAACTTTACCATACCATTGTTTTCAGAGACATTTCTGTCAGTGTTTGTTCCTTCAGATGTGTCCTTCGGGCACGGTTTCCTCCTTCCCGAAGGCTCTGTGGATATGGATAGGAAAATCATTGTTTTACAATGCTTTGTTTACATAGAAACATTATGCATACTTATGTATAAACAACTGGGCAATACTGCAGTTTTGAGTTGTGAGATAAATGGCTGAATGGCAACTCCATAACGATAGTCTAGTGACACTTTCCTTACCATTGACAAGCTAGCTTGTACTGTATGAGAAAATGCTTCTTGCCAAAGATAAGATTACAGGTTTCTGTGTTGTAGGTATATTACAGTAAGGAAAACCCTTCCGCATCTCCACTGAACATTTTTTTTGGTGATTTAAGTCTTAAAAGAAAGAGCAGAATGAAGGCAGATAGAGCTTGGTGCAACCGCGATAGCACACATGATTCCTATAGGAGAAACCTGACACCTCAAAGTCCAGTGAAGTAGCAAAACCAGGATGTAGAAAGAGGTTGCAGAAACCAGGGTTCATGTTTGACTATCAAATGTGAACTGTTGGAAAAAGAGACCACAATTGGGATGCTCTAAAGGGACAATGTAGAGCCAAAGGGTAGCCAGTCCTCTGTGGTTAGATATGGACCATGCTAAATTAAAATACCCTGCGCTGACATAATCCCCCCCCCCTGGGGCCTCATTTATAAAGACTTGCGTAGAAACCATCCTTGATTTTATCTAAGAACTTTTCTGATTTGATCGTAAGAGCGATTCAGAGAAACGAACGTACCATGAAATCCATGCGTACGCCAGTCATTCGGTTATAAATCACAAATGATCGTGGAATTGTGTGCAGCTGAATGTTCCGCCGTCGAAACGCCCCTGCTTAATTAATTAACATATAAAATGAGCTCATTCCTAAAGCAAAAACTCTGTGACAATGGCAAGTAAAAAGGAGCGCAAGAAATCAAATTATAGTGAGGCAATGAGTGAGGCTATCTGCAATACCAGGCATTGCCACAAGGAAACGGTCGTACGCCAAGCTGGAATCTGACGTGGAGATAAGTACTTTTCCACATCAAAGACGGTTTTTATAAATCTGTACTTTGACGTGGATTTGATCGTACGAACACTCTAAGATCAAATCAGTGCGTAAGAAAGTTTTATAAATGAGGCCCCTGGTCTTTTTTTTAAGACCAAGATGGTGGCGCGTACAGATCGCGAGGCTCAGTGTCTCTCCAGTTTCAGCAAATTTGAGGTATATTACCTGCTCATCTCGGGTCTGTTCGTATCGAACAGTAGTGCCTTTAAACCCTCTGGTGCTCTTCGGTCACTTCTGACCGAAAAATTTTCTGTTTTGAATTTTTAAAAATCACTGCTTAATCGGAATGATATGAAACTCGGTGACTTTTATGCCATTTGGAATGTCAACACAAAAAAAAATTGAGGGCATGATTCAAGCAGGCTAAGTGGTCGTAAAAAAAATAGTCACACTTGTGCTCTTCGGTCTAAAATGACCGACCATAGGAAATGAATGGGAAATCGACAAAAATACAAATATTCAGAGAATTTTTGTGTGTACAATCTACAAATCCTCCACAATGCTGAAAAAAAGTACACAGCAGTGAAGGGGTGACACTCTAAAACACACCCATTCATAAACACACCCATTCACACACACACACGCACACACACACACACACACATTAATATACACACCTCTATTCGGTCACTTTTGACCAAAACATTTTCGGTTTAGAATTTTTCAAAAAATCACAGCTTCATCAGAACAGCACCAAATTCATTGACTTTTATGGCATTTGGAATGTGAACACACATAAAAAATTAGGGCACGATTAAAAAAAACTAATAATAAAATAAAAACTTGTGCTCTTCGGTCTAAAATGACCGACCATTGGAAATGAATGGGAAATTGACAAAAATACAAATATTCAGAGAATTTTTGTGTGTACAATCTACAAATCCTCCACAATGCTGAAAAAAGTACACAGCAGTGAAGGGGTGACACTCTAAAACACACCCATTCACAGACAGACACACACACACACACACACACACACACACACACACACACACACACACACACACACACACACACAAACACACTAATAAACTCACCTCTATTCGGTCACTTTTGACCAAAACATTTTCGATTGTTTTGAATTTTTTTAAAAAAAATCACAGCTTCATGAGAACGCTACCAAATTCAGTGACTTTTATGGACACACATAAAAAATGAGGGCACGATTCCAAAAAAAAAAAAAAAAACTTGTGCTCTTTGGTCAAAAATGACCGACATCAGGAAATGAATGGGAAATCGACAAAAATACAAAAATGTACAGAATTTTTCTGTCTCTTTCTCACACATCCACACACACATGCACAAATGAACTGAAACACAGCAAATTGAGAAGATGTAAAATAAAATAAAAATATATGTATAAAAAAATTACATATCCAGAGTGCAAAAGACACACACTCTCTTGCATATACAAAAAATTAACACTTCAAATCATATTTATAACAAAAAACTATCCCAAACTGGATAAGAAATAGTCTTTGAGATTGTTTAAATGTATGTTCAACTATTCCACCTAATAAAAATGCTGAATCAATTGTCTAAAAACAACTAGGCAATTCACAAGCTGCTTTGTAGAGAACTATACAGGCATGAAGTTACACCTGCCATTACAGATGTTTTTCTCGTTTTTTACCAACAGATGGCGCTAATCTGCCTTCAAAAATTAGTGTTGAATGGCTGAGTCTCTATTTCAACCTGAAATACTGCATTCATTAAAAAAAACTTTAAAAAAAAATTAAAATAAATTTTTTTATTATTCTCAATGGCAAAAAATGGATATTAATTACAGCATAAATATTCATTATTACCACAAAACCCTCTCAAAATGCAAAAGAAAAAAGAAAAAATATTATTAAACAAAAATGAATTGGAATGGTTTTACTGAAAAAATTACAGGATGCGTTACAGGTGTCCGGTCACTTCTGACCGCGAAGAGCACACGTGTGACTGCTAAATGAAGAGCACCAGAGGGTTAAATCGTACACCCAACAGAAGCTTTTCACCGGCTCTCATTACCCAGCATTTTCCTAGCTAATGAACGGTCGCTGGTGAACAAAATGGATGAGATTCGACTCCACATCAACCACAGCAAGAGACTTTGGAACTGCAATGTCATGATCTTCACTGAAACATGGCTAAACAGTGATGTATCAGACAGTGCTATTGCTCTAGCTGAGCACCACCAGTGTTTCCCATTCATTAACTAGAGTGTGGTGGCCCGCCACAGTCTAATCTGTCCCGCCAGTTTCATAATAAGCCGAAAATATATTCATACTCGTCATTTTAACATAAAATGTCTTTAACATTGTGTTTCGTGCCATCGCTATGGCAAAGTGTCCGTCAAACGAACTAAGCGTAATTATGGCGTTATCCTCTCTCATCAAGTCAAGTTCAAAGCGAAATGCGCACTTCATTCAGGCGATGGACTCGTAAGAGTGGCTCCTTTGATTGAGCGCATTTACATTCTTAAACCGGTTATGCACGTCGTCATGTAAACGCGGCAACCCATTTTCTTTTACCAGAGTAAGTTCATAATCGGCGTAAACATAAAACGGTCGGCACAAGTAGCTTTCTGCCTCTTGCCCCGATTTCGGGCGGCACGTAAACGCAATAACCCGCTTTCTTATTGAAGTGCGCATGTGTGATATGTGACAGGAACGCATCGTTAGTGCAGATTTAAGCGCATCTAGACAGAGCAAATGCTTTGCAGTAAAGAAAGGCTGTCTCTTTCATGACTCAGAAAATTATAAAGTGTTCTCATCTCATGCAGCAAAGGTGGAAGTGGTTCAGTCAAAGCGCTGCATTTATAACTGCATGAGAGGATAATATGAGCTGTACATTTCTGACTGACATGTTGCAAGCTTTAACATAACAACTGACAAACATATGGAATACTCAGAAACACAATTATATTATATTTTGAGGACAATAAAAGAAAAAAAACTTTATCAAATAAGTTGTGTTTCATCTTTGTTTGTATTGTGATTAAAATGCAATGGTTGGTTCTTTGGTATATTATTAAATATGTTTAGTTGTTGTAGTAGCAGCAACTGCAAAAACTGTTTATGGCCAGGAAAAATATTTATGGCTGGTAAATTTTCTCAAGTCACCAGCCAAATGCCTTATTCAGCCCACCGCCATTTTGAATCGAAAACGAGGCTGTGAGGGATAGCACCTTAAAAGTAAACAAAAACATGCACAGACAAATCCAAATTACTCCCTGCAGCTCGTGACGATACACTGATGTCCTAAGACACGAAACCATCAGTTTTTGTGAGAAACTAAACAGTATTTATATCATTTTTTACCTTTGATACACAGCCACGTCCATCTGTCCTGAGCAGGAGTTTATCATCCGGCTCGTCACATGTGAACGCGCTCTGGTGTAGTATACGCAAACTCCGGAAGGGGAAATCGGTGAAAAGTCCCGGATGAGTTTGCGCAATCAAACGTAATTTCACATGTAACGTCCCTGATGCTAAACTCGTGCTCAGGACAGATGGATGTGGGTGTGTATCAAAGGTAAAAATTATATAAATACTGTTCACTTTTCAAAAACCCATCGTTTCGTGTCTTAGGACATCAATGTATCGTCACGAGCCGCAGGGTGTAATTTGGATTTGTCTGTGCATGTTTTTTTTTACTTTGAAAGGTTTGGTGCCCATCCACTTCCATTAATTGGCTGGCAGACTGCAGCGATTTGATTTAAAAATCTTCATTTGTGTTCTGCTGAAGAAACAAAGTCACATACATCTTGGATGCCCTGGGGGTTAGCAGATAAACATAACATTTTCATTTTTGAACTATCCCTTTAAATACTTTGTCAATCATTGTTGCTTTCTAAGTGGGCAATTTGATTTCACAGAAGTTTTTGACTTGGAGTTACAATGTGTTGTTTAAGTGTTCCCTTTATTTTTTTGAGCATTGTATTTTGAAGAATACTTGTAACCAAGCAGTATGAAGGCAGCTTTTACTTGCAAAGTATTTTTCCTACTAAGTCAATGGAGCCCAAACCTACTTGGTTCTTTAAAATATCTTGTGTTCAGCAGAACAAAGACATTTATAAAAGGTTGAGGGCAAGGAAAGACTGAATTTAAATTTCTTGGCGAAATTCCCTTCACCTACAACTTCACCCTTCTGATCCCTTCTCCTACAACTTCTCATCTAAGTATACAAATACAAGAAAAATCATTCAAAATGCATACCATTCATTTCAGCAGGAGCATCTTCCCGCAGCACATATTCAGCCGGAATTGTTTCCTCATCTTCGCTGCCATCCTCCTCCTCCTCCTCCTCCTCCTCCGTGAAATCTGAAAAAAACAATGGATAAGTACCTATTGAGCTCCTGGATTTCATCATAAATATCTTAATTTGCATTCCGAAAATAAACAAAGTCCTATGGGTTTGGAACAACATGTGAGTGAGTAATTAATGTCTAATTTTTCATTTTTCATAACGAACCCATTAAAGGCACACCCTTTATAAGTCTGTCTCTGTTTTGAGTTCTCAGTCGGTCTTTATTCGTTATTATACATGTGTAGATGTTCCTGCCTGTCTATATCTGAAGATTTATATTAAAAATAGTTATTTGTTGATACTTCGTTTATCGTCTCATCCGTCCAGCACACACTGTTACAGAAAGACCGGCCTACAACAGTTTATACCCGGCACCTTCCCCTGCGTTTATTTTTCCGTTTTTTTCTCAGTGTTTATTTTTTTTCTTCTCTATGGATAACCCTGCCATCCTCATCATCCTCCTGGAGCAGGGGACCTGTTCTCTGGAGGACCACACAAAAGACTGTGTTCCTCGCGCCTCTGACGCATTACCCGGACAGCTGCCTGTGCACATTGTACCGTGCTGGACTTAACATCACCACCAAAGCGCAGCTGTCCGGGGAGGGTCCTCGAGAGAGCATCGCCAACTGAATCGAGCGGGTGCTTCCTGCGGATCGGCTTGGACTGTCGGTATCGTCGAGGAGGACATCAGCCCCACTCATGACCCAGAGACCAGCCAACCATCACCCCAACACGTGGAATTTGAGCCTGAGTGCACCGCGGAGGAGGAACTTGAGTCATGTACGTCTGATCAGATGCGTGAGCCGGCCTCTACATCCGCGACAGTGGATTTCAGAGTGGAGCAAGTGAGGGCAATGGAGAGCCCTGCCCACTGCAACTCCACTGGGGGTGAGATGGAAATCCACTCTGGGGACTTAATAGACTTTGTCTCTGAAGTTTCAGAAAATATCTCTGGTGATTTAATAGACTGAAATATCTACCTGTCATGTTCAACCTGTCTGTCTGAAATATTTGCTGAAATTCTGAAATTGCCCCTCTAGTCTTTTCGTTTTTTGTTTTTCCACGGCGCAAGGATGCGCCTATTCGGAGGGGGGCATAATGTTACAGTTCTGTCTGTTTGTATTAGATTTCTCCTGTTGTCTCCCCCTGTTGGTCTGTGTAATTTGGTTTAGCCCTTGTTTGTTCTGATTCCTTGCACCTGTCTTTGTAATTAGCACACCCTTTATAAGTCTGTCTCTGTTTTGAGTTCTATGTCGGTCTTTTCATTATCATACGTGTGTGGATGTTCCTGCCTGTCTATATCTGAAGATTTATATTAAATGTAGTTGTTGATACTTCGTTTCTCGTCCATCCAGCACGCACTGTTACAGTAGTGTACTTTCATTCCCCCTACCTACAATCCCTGCAGGACCTGTGACTCGAACAATGCAACTTTCCGTCCGACTCTCTAACCATTAGGCTACGGCTGCCCCTATATGGATCAGTGAAGATTGCAGGGATGGGAATCTAATTTTAAATCAATTCTTGATCCTTAGTTTAACTATGCAGAAATTTTAAAATTAAAGGGATAGTTCACCCAAAAATGAAAATGTGATGTTTCTCTGCTTACCCCCAGGACATCCAAGATGTAGGTGACTTTGTTTCATTAGGAGAACACAAACAAATATTTTTTTAACTCAAACCAGTGCAGTCTGTCAATCATATAATGAAAGTGGATGGGCACCAAACCTTTGAAAGTAAAAAAAAAACATGCACAGACAAATCTAACTTGCACCCTGCGGCTCGTGACGATACACTGATGTCCTAAGACACGAAACAATCAGTTTTTGTGAGAAACTGAACAGTATTTATATCATTTTTTTACCCTTGATACACAGCCACATCCAACTGTGCCCAGCACGAGCTCATCATCCGGCTCGTTATACGTGAATGCGCTCTGGCGTAGAATACGCAAACGCCGTAAGGGGAAATTGGTGAAAAGTCCCGGATGAGTTTGCGCAAGCAAATGTAATCTTTTGGCATTAAATCGGTTCGAACAATCAGGATAAGTGCAAGTAATTACCATTTTGAATAGCTGCTATACCCACAATCTCTGAGCTCTGTGTGAACAATGAGTGTCGTATACACGCCACAGATCGCTTTCAGTGTGTATTCTACACCAGAGCGCTACACATGTAACGTGCCAGATGATAAACTCCTGCTCAGGACAGATGGACGTGGCTGTGTATCAAAGACAAAAAAAAAGATATAAATACTGTTCAGTTTCTCGCAAAAAAGGATTGTTTCGTGTCTTAGGACATCAAAGTATCGTGCAAGTTGGATTTGTCTGTGTGTTTTTTGTTTACTTTCAAAGGTTTGGTGCCCATCCACTGATATTATTTGGCTGGCAGACTGCACCGGTTTGAGTTAAAAAAATCTTTGTTTGTGTTCTCCTGAAGAAACAAAGTCACCTACATCTTGGATGCCCTGGGGGTAAGCAGATAAACATCAAATTTAAATTTTTGGGTGAACTATCTCTTTAAGTTGTAAAATGAAATTCAAGTGATGGTAAAGGCCTGTAAAATATTGCCCTCTAAAATACTGTAACACACAGGTCTTCAACCCTGCTCCTGGGAACCCACTGTCCTACAAAGTTTCTTTCCATCCTGCTCCAGCACAACTGGCCTGTGACTTTTCAAGTGATCCTGAAGATCTTGATTTCCTGGTTAAGGTGTGTTTGATTATGGTGACAGCTGAACTCTGCAAGAAAGTGGCTCCCTAGGAGCAAGGTTGTGGACCTATGCTGTAACAGTTGATTAAGGACTGTAAGAAGCTGTAATAATGAACAAGCAAAAACATAACATTTGACAATAAAGCTTAACATAATTTGACATAAATACCTCCAATTTGATCAAGTGATTTTCCGTGCAGTTCACGTAGCTTTCCCTTTTCAAGTGCAAGCAACAACTTTGAAATTTTTCCACTTTGTACAGTGGGCTCAGACAGTCTGTAGAATTGTCTATGAACTGAAATGTCATGTCCCAAAAAGTCAGCAAGCATATCTAGTTCATTGTCCTTTAAGTTTAAAATTTGGGAAGTGGTTGCTATTTCTTTGCGTAGACGAGTGGACCGTAAATAATCAGGTTTCTTTGCACCACATTCAACTGCAAGTCGTCTGAGACATTGATGTCCTCTGTAGTGCATCAGGCAGTGTGGTACAGCAAATAAGTAGGCATTGTCATCTGGCACACCACATTCCTTTCTCTTCGCAATCATTAGATTAAGTGCAGCTGACATTTCAGGAGTTAGTAGCACTGCTACCTTTCTCCCCCGTTTCCCTTTAAGTTCAACGCGCTCAAAATAGTTGCAGAGCTTCTGTTCGTATTCTGACAGCCCCATTCCCTCAGTGTTTGCGCGATTTCGTTGAAGAACATTACTCAGTTTCATCTTTGACACCTCCCCAATACGTCTTCTGTTGAAGAGGACTATCTTAGTCAGTGTTGCATGTGCTAGGTTAGAATAGTTTTGTACTGTTGCCTCCTCCTTCAGTGCTGCAGTTGCCAATGCTGTAGTTTTGTCCAGATGCTTGTGAAGCTTTTGGATATCTTCAGTGAGTGGTAGATTATCGGGTTTGTTGTACTTTAACTCACTAATGGTACTCAGAGCACAGTGTGAAATGTACTCGGACCATTTTGCCTGATAAAGTTTCTGGAATGCCTCTGATGATTTGATGAGGTCTTCGTCTCCAGCCATGAGAGCATGACAACGTATAATGTCACTCAGTTTTAACAGGGAGTGACCTATTTTCAAAGCAAGACTTGGAATTTTATAACAGTTTTTATCTTTGTCAAATCCTGCTGTCTGTTTTACTGCTTCAATGACTTTCATAAAGTTGCTTGGTTGTATAGCATTCTCTAGAGTTTGGACTGAGGACATTCTGCGCAAATTCTGTAAGAAACGTCCAAGTTCGCGGGCTTTTTGACGTATATAATCATGTTTAGATGCATCATGGCCATGTTTGCTATAAAGAGACTCAGCAAACCGTAACAAGTAGACGTCATTGCGAACAACATCTGAAATCTCGTCGTCATGCATACGACATAACATTTTAAGCACGCCATCTTCAGTGCTAGAGCACGCAGATTTGACCAGTGCTGCAAGTCCAAGAACTCGGTTTCTGCCATGATGTTCACCTTCCTCTGGTTTGGAGGAGCACCTCTTCATGTGTCTCCACAACTCAGGCCGTAAAAACATCCCCTTGCAGTGGACGCAGTACTCATATTTTTTATAGTCACCTTTAGCCTTTCGCTTGACTTTGAGTGAACCAGATCCATTCTTTAGAACCTCACTGTTGTGCTTGAAGTTTCCCCTATTCCGAAGTTTCTCAAGCAAATACTTCCTAGTTTTTGACCTGACAGGGAGACTAAGAGCCTTTGCAATGTCACTGTCCTCCTTAATATGTGTTCTGAAGTGTCGTGCTATTTTAAACACTGGCTTTTGTCAAACAAAGCAGTAATTTTTCCCTCCACTTGAAACAGCAGTTTTGTCTTCTGAAGTTTTATCTGTTGGTTTTTCAAAAGTGTTGACTAATATGGTAGGGTCAACCAATGGTGATGTATTTGTAAGATCATCGTCTGTCTCTGGTGTGGAGTCTGGAATGTAATCTGGATCTTGTTCCTCATCAGCATCTCCACTTGAGTCAGTTTCCTCCTGCATTAAAACACAAGGAAATGAAAACATTAGGTATGTATATCTTTGTAATTGAAAAGTTTACTAACAATTTCCAAGTAAAAAAAAAAAAAAAAAAAAAAGAATTCTACAATTCGACCCCAAATCTACTTTATGCATAGTTCACTAAAAAATAAAAAAATCTATTATCTTTACTGGCTTGTCATTTACTTACCCTCAAGTGGTTTCAAACCTGTATGAATATCTCTGTTTTGCTATACACAAAAAAAATCTTTTAATGTTTGTACGGTCTGAACAATTCTAGGGCAACGCTAACTTCCAGTTTATGGGAAGTCAGCGATGCCCTAGAACTGTTTGGTTACAATCAGTCTTCTAAATATCTCTGTGTTTAGCAGAACAAATAATCAATCAGGTTTGAAACAACTTGAGAGTGATTAAATGACAATATTACTTGTTGTATGAAATAGCCCAAGAGAAAGAATTCCTTCCGAAAGCCATCTATCAGGAGATTTTGGAGCACTTTATATTCCATCTGCTGACAAGCTTTGTAAAGATACTGATTTCCTTTTCAGCAGGACTTTAGCACCTGCCCACAGTGCCAACACCACTTCCAAGTGGTTTGTTGACCATGATATTACTGTGCTTTATTGGCCAGCCAACATGCCTGACGTGAACCCCGTTGAGAATTTATGGGATTTTTCAAGAGAAAGATGAGAAACAGTTGATCCAACAATATACTGTACAGATAAACTAAAGGCTCAATAGTGCCTCACCAGTGCAACAGGCTGATCACTTCCATGCCACATTTTACTGATGCTGTAATTTGTGCTAGGAGCAAGTCATTTGCTGTAATATGTGCTGCCATCACAATACAACCCAGAGACAAGAGGATCAGAGCAAGGAAGGCAGATGGCAGGTGAGTAAAAGGCAGTAATAAAAGTTCTTGGGCTCTCAGCTAAGGTAATAGTTGCATCGTCTGTTGCAGGTAATCCGGGAGAAGAACGGGAACAAAGGAGAACTGGATTGCTGGAACGTGACCTTCTGTAGGTAGGTAGACAACAGGTAAGTATTAAGGCTCAAGTTCAGCGATGTAAAAGGTAGACTCCACAGTGTTGGACCGAGTGGAAGACGGTGATATAACTGGCTTGATGAGAGACTGCAGGTGCAGGTGATTAGTATTCTGGAGATTGGGATCTGGTGTGTCTCGGGGTAGGTGACTGTGGTGATGTAGATGACTTCTTGACATTACCCCCTCTTCCAGAGGTGGCTCCTGATGCCCTCATGCAGCGACAGGGGTGGCCTCAGACTCTGAGAGCAGGACGATCATGATGGACACAGTGGAACTCTTCTAGCAGAAATAGGTCAAGAACATCATCCTGGGCCACCAAGGAACTTTCTTCTGGTCCGTATCCTTCCCAGTCGACTAGATATTCCAGTCTGCCACCCTGTCGCCATGAGTCCCTGATCTAGTATACGGATATCTGGTCCAGGTATCAGCAGATCTTTTAGAAACTCTGAATCAGTAAACCACTGCTTCGCAAAATTATTCAGTATTCCAAAGCGCTCCAAACGAATCGCGAATCATTTGATTCAGAACGGGACTTCAATGCGCGTATTACAAATCATTTCATTCATAACATGACTTTAAAGTGCTTATCATGAATCATTATCCCCTGATAAACATACACAGGTGCTAGTCATATAATTTGAACATTTGAATAAGTTGATGTATTTCACTAATTCCATTCAGAATGTGAAAATTGAATAATGTATACATTCATTCCAGATAGTCCAGATATATTTCAAGTGTTTATTTCTTTTAATTTCGATGATTATATCTGACAACTAGTCAAAATCCCAATTCAGTATCTCAGAAAATTAGAATATTGTGAAGAGGTTCAGTATTGAAGACACCTGCCACACTCTAATCAGCTAATTAACTCAAAACACCTGCAAAGGCCTTTAAATGGTCTCTCAGGTTTGTTCTGTAGGCTACACAATCATGGGGAAGACTGCTGATTTGACAATTGTCCAAAAGACGACCATTGACACCATGCACAAGGAGGGCAAGACACAAAAGGTCATTGCAAAAGAGGCTGGCTGTTCACAGAGCTCTGTGTCCAAGCACATTAATAAAGAGGCGAAGGGAAGGAAAAGATGTGGTAGAAAAAAAAGTGTACAAGCAAATAACCGCACCCTGGAGAGAATTGTGAAACAAAACCCATTCAAAAATGTGGGGGAGATTCACAAAGAGTGGACTGCAGCTGGAGTCAGTGCTTCAAGAACCACTACGCACAGACGTATGCAAGACATGGGTTTCAGCTGCCGCACTCCTTGTGTCAAGCCACTCTTGAACAACAGACAGCGTCAGAAGCGTCTCGCCAGGGCTAAAGACAAAAAGGACTGGACTACTGCAGAGTAGTCCAAAGTTATGTTTTCTGAAGAAAGTAAATTTTGCATTTCCTTTGGAAATCAGGGTCCCAGAGTCTGGAGGAAGAGAGGAGAGGCACAGAATCCACGTCGCTTGAGGTCCAGTGTAAAGTTTCCACTCGCCTGACCTTGACCTGACCATAGAAAATCTATGGGGTATTGTGAAGAGGAAGATGCGATATGCCATACCCAACTATGCATAAGAGCTAAAGGCCACTATCAGAGCAACCTGGGCTCTCATAACACCTGAGCAGTGCCTCAGACTGATCCACTCCATGCCACGCCGCATTGCTGCAGTAATTCAGGCAAAAGAAGCCCCAACGAAGTATTGAGTGCTGTACATGATAATACTTTTCATGTTAAATATTGAAATTTTCTGAGATACTGAATTTGGGGTTTTCATTGTCAGTTATTATATCAAAATTAAAAGAAATAAACACTTGAACTGTGTGGAATAAATGTATACATTATACAAGTTTCACTTCTTGAATTGAATTAGTCAAATAAATCAAATTTTTGAAGATATTATAATTATATGACCAGCACCTGTACATACACAAACATATTTATCTTCTTTCCCAGTAAAGCATTCCCAAGTATAACACTTACCCAAGTTTTTTGTTTTGTATCTTTCGTATGGAAACAGTACACATGCCATGTAGTACTGCACACTGTATAAAAAAATAAATAAAAAAACATTGTAATGAGAAAAATTCACAATTCTTTACACAGCCAACCTTTTAAATAAAAAACTGTAATGATTACAGCATTGATAAAGCACAACTCCCATTCAGCACTCATACATCCCTATATAAGAGCTTTACGTCCATTAAACATCACTGTGGGAACCAGGCACTTATTGAATGAATTATACACTTTTTATGAACTCTACACTTATTGCTCTTGTACCACTGTTTTGTTTTGTGCTAAAAAATAAGTCACTTGGCAGTTCTGTCCAGAGTGGTTTTATTATTGTCAGCATTAAGTCTGTGTATGATTCAGTGGGCTACATAAAACTTTAAATTGTCAGGAAATTCAGGGTTCTTACACCTTTTACAAAGTAAAATTCAAGCACTTTTCAAGCTCTTTCAAGGTGCATTTCAAGCACTGTGGTAAATTACATGTTCACATACATGAGTTCTTCATTTTAAATCAGATGTTACTGTGCTATTAAAAAAAATAACTGTGTGGTTTGCATATAACATTGCCAAATATAAATAGCCAACATACAGTATGCAAATTATAGAATTTAAAATATTTAATTAATATAATTTACAGAGTATCTGCGGTATTTTTAAAATAAAATGTAAAGTCTTTTTTAGACCTGCACATTTAAAAGTAATACTGTATGAGTGGGTTAGGGCAATGTCTATGGTATGACTGGTATAAAATGACTGTAAAAAAAAAAAACATGATACTAAACTAAAATTGTAAAACTTGCAGTTTAAAAACAGGTTTTTCACAAATACATTTCACATTTCAGCCTAAAAGTACTAAAAGGTAGTCAAAAAACTATAAATAATAATACAATTAATTTAACTAGCCCAAATAAAAAAATATTTTATATATTGTTTTTAAATATAGAAAATCAGATAGGAGTCTAAATGTCAATCAAAAATATTTTCAATAGGGCTAGGCGATTAATCGAAAAGTAATCGAAATCGACATTCAGAACCTATAATCGATCAAATTTTTCCAGGTTAATTATTTCAATTACTTTCCCTTTAAAAACATTACTGCGTGTGGAGTCAGGTGACCCCGCTCCTTTACGTTATTCCTAAGACATGTCGATGGAGAGCTTAAGCAGTATTTATACAGTAAAAAGTATTTGCAGGATATACAAGAGTAATTTTATTTAGAAGAGATAGTGCTTATTTTCTACTTTTAATATTTATTATTATTTTATAAATAATTTGTTTTGTTTCCAAAAGTGCAAGTTATTTATTTTCACTAATTTAAGAAAAATGTGACTTTTCGTTTTAAGCAATGTGTGCTTTAATTTCAGTTGTTCAACACTGATGTTCAATAAATAATCATAGATAGTAGATAGTGTGTGCACCCTTCATTCAAAAATCTCTCACTTGTAATATGTGAGCATATTTACTGTACAAAACTTGACTATGAGGGCAAAAAAATAAATATTATTTAAATATAATTAAATATAATTTTATTAATGAATAAAATAATCGTTCATTAATTGTAATCGGGTTAAAATGTTCAATTAATCGAGATTTTGATTTTAGGCCAAATCGCCCAGCCCTAATTTTCAATACACAAATACCAAAAAATATCAAGGATTTCCCTAGTAACAGCTGTACACAAAGCAGCATTAACACAGTTTTATCAAGCATGAAATGAAAATG
Source organism: Garra rufa (assembly GCF_049309525.1). NCBI lineage: Eukaryota > Metazoa > Chordata > Actinopteri > Cypriniformes > Cyprinidae > Garra > Garra rufa. Next base: position 94,792,786 of record NC_133361.1, read on the forward strand.
CCAACAACGAGTTTCTGAGGACAGTCGGTTCCCTTCTGAAACATTCATATTGCATGTTTTTCAGTGACATCATTGCCTTTTGAAGTTTTATCCAGCCCTATTGCGATTTTCGTCTTTCAGTCTCCAACTGTAATACTTCTTAAATTTATAATAAAGCCTTTTCTGGTAACACTTTCTATGAAGCCTGTATTTATAGTACATTATAAGGGTATTCTTAAGGCATTATAATTAATTTATAATGCATTATAAAAAAAACTTATAATATGCTATATCATCTCATGAGTATTCATAAGAACAGTTTTAATGTGTTATAATTTTTACTTATTTGTGGTTATAGGTTTTAAGAGTATGATTACCTCCTCCATAGTTATAACGTATTATAAGTCTCATATCTTGTCATGTTTCTCATGTCACTTTTCTTAAAGCATAGAAAGACCACTTATAAGTAATTATAATAATATTTCTCAAAGAGCCATAGGATCAGGTATTAGATGAGATAAATGTGTAATATGACACATTAGTATTATCAGTTTGATTATTTTGATAGTACCCTTTAGACAGCTTTTGATAAGTAACTCTGCAACTGCATGTCAGCTAGCAGTAATTATTATTAGTAGTATGCTAAATATATGCTAACACTGTATTTTGATGGTTCCCCAAAGACAAACTGATTATAAGTGTAACAAACATCCACTGAGACGGCGAGATGTGATGAACCCAAGTGCAGTTTATTTACAGTGACGATAATCCATAAATCCAAACAATCCAAACGTGAAACATAATCCAGACAATGACTTGACATAAACTTGACAGACTTGACTTGACTTAACTTGACATAAACAGACTTGACTTGACTTGACTTGGCTTGAACAGACTTGACATAAACTTGACTTGGCATGAACAGACTTGACTTGAAACAGACTTGAAAAACACTCACCAGACAGCAGAATTACAACTTCAATACTTCAATACGCGACCAGGACCATTAAAACACAAGGGCTATTTATACTAGACAAGGAGGATCACATGATACAAACAAACCAATGAAAAACAAGGAACAAGACCATAGCAACCAAAGACAACCAATCAGAACGTGACACATGAAACTAGGGAACCAATGGCAGGAATACATGAGGGAAGGGAAGCAAGACACAACAGCATGAAATGATTACATAATAAAAGACATGAAAACATGAACATGAAACAAAACCCCAAAACAAAACCAAAAACACCCGTTACAATAAGTAACTTTGCAAGTATGTGAACCTTCCACCGAGCCTAACCTTAACCTAAGTCTACTACTACTCTAAGGAGTGTTAGTTGACATGTAGTTGGAAAGTGTAAGCTTATAGTCAATAGACTAAGGGGACCATCAAAATAAAAGATAATGTAAAAAATAAATGTAATATGATATAGTCCATCATAAATTAGGTAGATTAAATATGTGTCCATTGTGTGTTATAAATAATCATAATTTTAAAAGTTATAACCTCAAATACTCAAATATTATAATGTATTATAATTGTTGTTATGAATATTCATGAAATGATATAACATATTATAAGGTTTATTATAATGCATTATGCATTCATTATAATGCCTTAGAAATACCCTCATAATGTATTATAAATAGGAGCTTCATAGAAAGTGTTACCCCTTTTCTTATACTATTTAACGTATTTAAAACTGTTTTGGCCAAAAATTTGTTACAAATTACCTTAACGCTACACTAGATATTTTTGTTTCGTTTAGTAACTTTTGGGAGGGTGTACTGATTTTTGCAACACATTTTCTTTGAAAAGAAAATCTTATTTCCGGAATAATTCTAATATTCAGCACCTTTTTTCTGTGATAGAACCCCCTGGCCACTGGCTAGTAATTTTTTTAGTTCACTTGCCGGACTATTTTTGTAATATATCCAGACAATACATTTCTAACATCAATCAAAGCATTTAAAATGCTTATAAAATATGGTCACCAGGGTTTGAAATTAACCAATTTGACTACAACTTTTTTTCTGAACATCTACTAGCCAAAACAAAGTCACAAAATTAAAAAAATATATATTATACATGAATTTTCTTATAAATTTCTTCATTAAAATGAAGCAATGAATGAGTAGACTATTTATACAGGGTTCATACAAATTTTTACCAGTAAAATTCCATGACTTTTCCATGACTTTCAGTAAATATTCATGACTTAATGTTTCATGAAATGTATATGTATAGATGTTAAATAAGAAGAAAACAAAATGTAAAATACTAAATATTTTTACTACAATAAATGACAAGCTTTGTAGTGTAGAATATTATTTAAACTTATTTATTTAAATAGCACTTGAATAATTAACAGTTTCATAAAATAATTAAGAACCCCTTAGAAATGGATTAATGTAATTAATGGAAGAAATTTAACATAAATTAATAAGCAGAAACAATGATAAACTAAAAAAAAAAGTGTCCAGTAACCAATTCTTAACTTTATCTGCAAAGCTGGCCGCTATCTTGCTGTCTGTCTTTAGTGCCCACAGTACCTCAGCTGTTAGTGTTTCATTTTTGGACACGGTGTCATGAGAAATCCAGTCCCCACCCGGAATTGGGTCTCCATTAGGACTCAGAGTGAACTTATTGGTTCAATTGACCATATGCACGGATTACTTCCTTGTTTAGTCAAGCCAGCTCAGTCATTTCCGGTCAACTGTACTGTGGCGTAATATGAGCGTGCTTTGTTTGTTTTCTCTACATAATCCATTCACAATCAAAGAAAAGTGTTGTTTGTCTAAGAGGACCAAACATCCATGTATAATGTTTCAAGAATGAGAAATAGTTTTAAAAAAATACGCAGTAAATGGGCTAAATATAAGCCAGTCGTTGCTATGATTGACGGTAATAAACAAACATCTGACAAGCTGATGACAAAAACAGAGCTTAAATGATTCAGCCTAAAGTTTGTGTTGGTTAAACATAGGCTATTTAATACATTTTACAGTTCAAGATAAAACTTAAAAGGTGTAGTTATTAAATTGTATAAAATATTTCAAATTCCTATCGATTCATATTGAGTGCATTATTATACCATAAATATTTAACATATTTGTAGTGAACTATATATTAGTATTTAAATAATTCACCCTTATAGGCTGCTTGTGTGTGAGCTTAATGATTTTCTGCACTTGCTATACTAAGGACGGTAAAAGTACATAATTTATTATACTAGTAATTTTATAATAAATCAAAAAGCAAGACATTTATTATTTTTATTGATTAAAAAATAAAGGGAGTTTAAAAGGCAGCTGTATCATAAATAATCCTCTGCTACCATCTATTGGTTATATGGGTAATTCCATATTATTTTAGCCAAAAAATAGACGTTGTTTTCTGTGAAAAGTCATTTTTCCAATGCCGTTTTTATGAATGAAAAGTGAGTCCTTGAAGTAAATTTTATTTCACAGCTGTATAGTTAGAAAATAATAAAGGCTTTAAAATATTACAAGATTTTAAAAATGTGTTCATGACTATGAAGGCAACTTAGTGATTATCAAGAATACCATTAAGATGTCCTTGAAGAGAAGTATCGCTAGCTAGCTAACATTAGCGTAAACACGTTATGATAGTGTTTGGGGCCATTCACATGTAGCGTCTTTTGCGCGCTCAAGTTCGTTATTTCAAATGTAGACGCGCGGCTTGCATGCACATAATGGAAGCGACACGGACGCGACACGGTCGCGATGCGCTCGTTTTTTCCAGGCGCGTCCGCACCGCATCAAGATAAAAACATCACAACTTTTCAGAATGCCGCAAGCGCACCGCAGGTCATGTGACGTGAACCAACCAATCAGCTTCCTCACGTTTTTTCCGTTACATTGAAACCTCAGCAGAAACATGGAGGAGCAGCTCATCATTGTGGTCCAGGGATTTCCTGAACTTTATGATTTGTCAAGCCCCCATTATTTCGACGCTAATAGAAGAAACAATGCATGGAGACGCATAGGCTTGGAGCTAGAGCGCAGCTGATGGTTGCTTAGAAACGGCAGACGTTTCCGGAGCGCAAGTGCCCGAGCACTTTGTTGATAATGAAGAAAGCAGCGCGCCTAGCGTTTTTCATGCGTTTTTAGGCGCGACATGTGAACGGCCCCTTTAGCTGTCATCATTTAAATGTACAACAATGCAGATACGGAGAGTACGGGACTACCTGACTCCGCATTAAAATGATATGTTGTTAAATGATACAAAACTGAATGTTCATGCTGCTAACATTGTTTACTATGTTGCAATTCTATATTTTTCTAAGTTTCTGATAAGAACGAGGCAGTAGATGAGTTTCAAGAGTGTCCACTTATTAGTTAATACTAATGCTGGCTAAAACGGCGAGTCGCAGTTACCCCGCGTGACCGATCACGTGACCGATCGTGCACTCGTTGACTGGAATTTAAACAAAATTATCAGCAATATTCTAATATACAGAGATGGTGAAACAAATTTCCATGACTTTTCCAAAACTTTGTGGGTTAATTTAATTTTCCAAAACTTTTCCAGGCCTGGAAATTGCCATTTTAAAATTCCATGACTTTTCCAGGTTTTTCATGACCGTACGAACCCTGTTTATACTGTACCCTAGAAGCCAAAAGAGGATGAAAAGTACTTTTTCAAAGGCTTCATTAACTGATCACACACAGCATGAGAGGTGCCACACCACACAGTGTATTACACATTAAAAATATTCACTGAATCTCATGATACTTTTTATACTAACCTTTACATCTCAGCCCCCACCACTTAAAGGGTTGAAAATGGTCCATAGCAAACTGTACACTTTTCGAGTGAACTCATCTCCTTCTTGCAAATCTGATGCGTCTTACAACCTTAAAAAAAAAACAAAAAAACATTGAGTTAATATGAAATCTAAACCAAAATAAAATTTTCACATTTCTTTATTTGCCAATAAACCAACAATAAGATGAAAATGAACTATTCACATATACTATGTGAATGCCTGTGTTTACACTCACTGCCAAGAATTATACTCTGAAATGCTTGCACATACAGATGGGAACATGGAAAAGTGAAGGATACTCGGGGGGCTTTACATTTGCGCATATCAAAACAATTGCAAATTTGAATACATTTTTAATGCTAAAATTTGAGTTTTTAAATCAATTATACACACAGATTCTCAATAATGTTTATAGGAATATGCAAATGTTCACAAATCTAAGATCTTTTACACATTTACATATCTTAATATGGACACATGGATTGATTTACAGATTCATAACTCTACACACATTTACTTAAAACTGATACAAGAATACACCCCTAACTAGATTTATTTGGGCAACTCAAAACGCTGCTAAATTCAAATACTTTCCAAAATTCATGAGCAAGATAAATATAGTTGGGACACTTTTACTATAATATTATAATTATACTTGATAGCAACTATAGAAACTATTCAATGGAAATATTGCAATACAGTAGGAGCATGCAGAGTCTAATACCATGTGAACTACAATAAAGCGTTCAATGGTAAAGAGGTCATATTATGCTTTTTGTGTTTTTCTATTACTTTAGTGTGTACTATAGTTGTTTGTGCATGTATGTGATCTGCCAAGTTATATAAGCTTATAGTCTCCCACAAATATATTTATTCAATATAACAGAGGGCACTCATTCATACCTTCCTAAAGATTTCATGGCATGAGATCTTGCCATACCCCTAATGACTAGTTTAAAGCCTACTTTAGTTTTATGTTAGGATATACATTGAAATGATTTGCATGCTGCTAGCACAATTAAATTAATTTAGTCATTGAGTCAGAAACCGACTCAAAACTGGAAAAAAAATTACACAGAGCACGCCTGGCTTAAAGGAGAACTCCGGTGTGATTTTGACCTAAAGTGTATTGAATCATGATACCGAGTGTAAACGTACCTTGCATATCTCATCTCGTCTTGTCCACTGCTGTCCGAAATCTGGGGTCAGTTAGCCGATGCTCACAACAGGCTGTCAATGAGAGTCCATAGGGCATCGAAGAAGCTATGTAAATAAACTACTGTTTTACGCCATTTACGCGTCACAAAGTAGCTCCACACTTCATTGGTAGACTTCCAAGGACCCTGGCATTTAAAACGAGACATTGAGAACTCAGAAAAAGCACCGGTAGTTTATTTACAAGAAGATTTATACAGACAGTAACTGCAAGAAGTTTAGCGGCCGCCGCCATCTTGAATGTAGTCACGATAAGTCGAGTGTCGAGCACCAAGGAATTTATCAAGTTATCAACGTATCAGGTTGTAGTTTCCTTCGTGCTCGACACTCGACTTATCGTGACTACATTTAAGATGGCGGCGGCCGCTAAACTTCTTGCAGTTACTGTCTGTATAAATCTTCTCGTAAATAAACTACCGGTGCTTTTTCTGAGTTCTCAATGTCTCGTTTTAAATGCCAGGGTCCTTGGAAGTCTACCAATGAAGTGTGGAGCTACTTTGTGACGCGTAAATGGCGTAAAACAGTAGTTTATTTACAAAGCTTCTTCGATGCCCTATGGACTCTCATTGACAGCCTGTTGTGAGCATCGGCTAACTGACCCCAGATTTCGGACAGCAGTGGACAAGACGAGATGAGATATGCAAGGTACGTTTACACTCGGTATCATGATTCAATACACTTTAGGTCAATATCACACCAGAGTTCTCCTTTAAGGGGCGTTATATTTCTGACAGGCTTGAGGTGTTCAGGCAATCGAAATGCACTTGGTCAGCTGGCCAATCAGAGCACTCTGAGTTTTTCAAAAGGAGAGACTTTGCAGAAATCAGCACATTTCAGACATACTGTGAATAGGAAAATTACAATAATAAATATGTGAAAAAATGTGAACATTAAAAAATGTTTACCTATTCTGTTACACCAAATAAACAAAATAATGAACTATTAAAATAGAATCATATGACCCCTTTAAAGTGAGAGAAAACAACTGTTGGTTTAGTTGATTTTTTTTTTTATCTTTAGATGACTTTCTCCTCCTCATTCCTATTCTCTTCTCTTCCCTCTTTCTCTTCCTTCCTCTCTCTTTTTCAACAGAATAAACATTATAATGAAAGAGGAAACTGATTAAATTGTGGTAATGAGTAATACACACATGTTGGTTTACTCGTGGTTTACGAGGACACCTATGACTATTGTATGTGATTCAGCAGTAGACTATAGTTTACAACACTTGTGTGTGTTACTCGTGGTTTACGAGGACACCTATGACTATTGTATGTGATTCAGCAGTAGACTATAGTTTACAACACTTGTGTTTACTCGTGGTTTACGAGGACACGTATGACTATTGTATGTGATTCAGCAGTAGACTATAGTTTACAACACTTGTGTGTGTTACTCGTGGTTTACGAGGACACCTATGACTATTGTATGTGATTCAGCAGTAGACTATAGTTTACAACACTTGTGTTTACTCGTGGTTTACGAGGACACGTATGACTATTGTATGTGATTCAGCAGTAGACTATAGTTTACAACACTTGTGTGTGTTTACTCGTGGTTTATGAGGACACGTATGACTATTGTATGTGATTCAGCAGTAGACTATAGTTTACAACACTTGTGTGTGTTACTCGTGGTTTACGAGGACACCTATGACTATTGTATGTGATTCAGCAGTAGACTATAGTTTACAACACTTGTGTGTGTTACTCGTGGTTTACGAGGACACGTATGACTATTGTATATGATTCAGCAGTAGACTATAGTTTACAACACTTGTGTGTGTTTACTCGTGGTTTACGAGGACACCTATGACTATTGTATGTGATTCGGCAGTAGACCATAGTTTACAACACTTGTGTGTGTTTACTCGTGGTTTACGAGGACACGTATGACTATTGTATGTGATTCAGCAGTAGACTATAGTTTACAACACTTGTGTGTGTTTACTCGTGGTTTGCGAGGACACGTATGACTATTGTATGTGATTCAGCAGTAGACCATAGTTTACAACACTTGTGTGTGTTTACTCGTGGTTTACGAGGACACGTATGACTATTGTATGTGATTAAGCAGTTGACTATAGTTTACAACACTTGTGTGTGTTTACTCGTGGTTTACGAGGACACGTATGACTATTGTATGTGATTCAGCAGTAGACTATAGTTTACAACACTTGTGTGTGTTTACTCGTGGTTTACGAGGACACGTATGACTATTGTATGTGATTCAGCAGTAGACTATAGTTTACAACACTTGTGTGTGTTACTCGTGGTTTACGAGGACACGTATGACTATTGTATGTGATTCAGCAGTAGACTATAGTTTACAACACTTGTGTGTGTTACTCGTGGTTTACGAGGACACCTATGACTATTGTATGTGATTCAGCAGTAGACTATAGTTTACAACACTTGTGTGTGTTTACTCGTGGTTTACGAGGACACGTATGACTATTGTATGTGATTCAGCAGTAGACTATAGTTTACAACACTTGTGTGTGTTACTCGTGGTTTACGAGGACACCTATGACTATTGTATGTGATTCAGCAGTAGACTATAGTTTACAACACTTGTGTTTACTCGTGGTTTACGAGGACACGTATGACTATTGTATGTGATTCAGCAGTAGACTATAGTTTACAACACTTGTGTGTGTTTACTCGTGGTTTACGAGGACACAAGGCTTTCAGTAAACATTTAAGACACAGTTGTTAACAATAGTGTACTGTTGAATCACATTAAGTAGCAATTAAACAACTTCACTTCATATCATGTTATAAAGTATTAACAAACCTCTTTGACAGAGATGACATCACTTCCTTTCACGGCTGGATCGACAGGCTCATGGACACACTGGAAGATGGAAATAGAGAAAGGAGGAATATTCTGATTCAGCAGTAGACTATAGTTTACAACACTTGTGTGTGTTTACTCGTGGTTTACGAGGACACGTATGACTATTGTATGTGATTCAGCAGTAGACTATAGTTTACAACACTTGTGTGTGTTTACTCGTGGTTTACGAGGACACGTATGACTATTGTATGTGATTCAGCAGTAGACTATAGTTTACAACACTTGTGTGTGTTTACTCGTGGTTTACGAGGACACGTATGACTATTGTATGTGATTCAGCAGTAGACTATAGTTTACAACACTTGTGTGTGTTTACTCATGGTTTACGAGGACACGTATGACTATTGTATATGATTCAGCAGTAGACTATAGTTTACAACACTTGTGTGTGTTTACTCGTGGTTTACGAGGACACCTATGACTATTGTATGTGATTCAGCAGTAGACCATAGTTTACAACACTTGTGTGTGTTTACTCGTGGTTTACGAGGACACGTATGACTATTGTATGTGATTCAGCAGTAGACTATAGGTTACAACACTTGTGTGTGTTTACTCGTGGTTTACGAGGACACGTATGACTATTGTATGTGATTAAGCAGTTGACTATAGTTTACAACACTTGTGTGTGTTTACTCGTGGTTTACGAGGACACGTATGACTATTGTATGTGATTCAGCAGTAGACTATAGTTTACAACACTTGTGTGTGTTTACTCGTGGTTTACGAGGACACGTATGACTATTGTATGTGATTCAGCAGTAGACTATAGTTTACAACACTTGTGTGTGTTTACTCGTGGTTTACGAGGACACGTATGACTATTGTATGTGATTCAGCAGTAGACTATAGTTTACAACACTTGTGTGTGTTTACTCGTGGTTTACGAGGACACGTATGACTATTGTATGTGATTCAGCAGTAGACTATAGTTTACAACACTTGTGTGTGTTTACTCGTGGTTTACGAGGACACGTATGACTATTGTATGTGATTCAGCAGTAGACCATAGTTTACAACACTTGTGTGTGTTTACTCGTGGTTTACGAGGACACGTATGACTATTGTATGTGATTCAGCAGTAGACTATAGTTTACAACACTTGTGTGTGTTTACTCGTGGTTTACGAGGACACGTATGACTATTGTATGTGATTCAGCAGTAGACTATAGTTTACAACACTTGTGTGTGTTTACTCGTGGTTTACGAGGACACGTATGACTATTGTATGTGATTAAGCAGTTGACTATAGTTTACAACACTTGTGTGTGTTTACTCGTGGTTTACGAGGACACGTATGACTATTGTATGTGATTCAGCAGTAGACCATAGTTTACAACACTTGTGTGTGTTTACTCGTGGTTTACGAGGACACCTATGACTATTGTATGTGATTCAGCAGTAGACTATAGTTTACAACACTTGTGTGTGTTTACTCGTGGTTTACGAGGACACGTATGACTATTGTATGTGATTCAGCAGTAGACCATAGTTTACAACACTTGTGTGTGTTTACTCGTGGTTTACGAGGACACCTATGACTATTGTATATGATTCAGCAGTAGACTATAGTTTACAACACTTCTGTGTGTTTGCTCATGGTTTACGAGGACACAAGGCTTTCAGTAAACATTTAAGACACAGTTGTTAACAATAGTGTACTGTTGAATCACATTAAGTAGCAATTAAACAACTTCACTTCATATCATGTTATAAAGTATTAACAAACCTCTTTGACAGAGATAACATCACTTCCTTTACCGGCTGGATCGACAGGCTCATGGACACACTGGAAGATGGAAATAGAGAAAGGAGGAATATTGTGATTCAGCAGTAGACTATAGTTTACAACACTTGTGTGTGTTTACTCGTGGTTTACGAGGACACGTATGACTATTGTATGTGATTCAGCAGTAGACTATAGTTTACAACACTTGTGTGTGTTACTCGTGGTTTACGAGGACACCTATGACTATTGTATGTGATTCAGCAGTAGACTATAGTTTACAACACTTGTGTGTGTTACTCGTGGTATACGAGGACACCTATGACTATTGTATGTGATTCAGCAGTAGACTATAGTTTACAACACTTGTGTGTGTTTACTCGTGGTTTATGAGGACACGTATGACTATTGTATGTGATTCAGCAGTAGACCATAGTTTACAACACTTGTGTGTGTTTACTCGTGGTTTACGAGGACACCTATGACTATTGTATGTGATTCAGCAGTAGACTATAGTTTACAACACTTGTGTGTGTTACTCGTGGTTTACGAGGACACGTATGACTATTGTATGTGATTCAGCAGTAGACTATAGTTTACAACACTTGTGTGTGTTACTCGTGGTTTACGAGGACACGTATGACTATTTTATATGATTCAGCAGTAGACTATAGTTTACAACACTTGTGTGTGTTTACTCGTGGTTTACGAGGACACGTATGACTATTGTATATGATTCAGCAGTAGACTATAGTTTACAACACTTGTGTGTGTTTACTCGTGGTTTACGAGGACACGTATGACTATTGTATATGATTCAGCAGTAGACTATAGTTTACAACACTTGTGTGTGTTTACTCGTGGTTTACGAGGACACCTATGACTATTGTATATGATTCAGCAGTAGACTATAGTTTACAACACTTGTGTGTGTTTACTCGTGGTTTACGAGGACACGTATGACTATTGTATGTGATTCAGCAGTAGACTATAGTTTACAACACTTGTGTGTGTTTACTCGTGGTTTACGAGGACACGTATGACTATTGTATGTGATTCAGCAGTAGACTATAGTTTACAACACTTGTGTGTGTTTACTCGTGGTTTACGAGGACACGTATGACTATTGTATGTGATTAAGCAGTTGACTATAGTTTACAACACTTGTGTGTGTTTACTCGTGGTTTACGAGGACACAAGGCTTTCAGTAAACATTTAAGACACAGTTGTTAACAATAGTGTACTGTTGAATCACATTAAGTAGCAATTAAACAACTTCACTTCATATCATGTTATAAAGTATTAACAAACCTCTTTGACAGAGATGACATCACTTCCTTTCACGGCTGGATCGACAGGCTCATGGACACACTGGAAGATGGAAATAGAGAAAGGAGGAATATTCTGATTCAGCAGTAGACTATAGTTTACAACACTTGTGTGTGTTTACTCGTGGTTTACGAGGACACGTATGACTATTGTATGTGATTCAGCAGTAGACTATAGTTTACAACACTTGTGTGTGTTTACTCGTGGTTTACGAGGACACGTATGACTATTGTATGTGATTCAGCAGTAGACTATAGTTTACAACACTTGTGTGTGTTTACTCGTGGTTTACGAGGACACGTATGACTATTGTATGTGATTCAGCAGTAGACTATAGTTTACAACACTTGTGTGTGTTTACTCATGGTTTACGAGGACACGTATGACTATTGTATATGATTCAGCAGTAGACTATAGTTTACAACACTTGTGTGTGTTTACTCGTGGTTTACGAGGACACCTATGACTATTGTATGTGATTCAGCAGTAGACCATAGTTTACAACACTTGTGTGTGTTTACTCGTGGTTTACGAGGACACGTATGACTATTGTATGTGATTCAGCAGTAGACTATAGGTTACAACACTTGTGTGTGTTTACTCGTGGTTTACGAGGACACGTATGACTATTGTATGTGATTAAGCAGTTGACTATAGTTTACAACACTTGTGTGTGTTTACTCGTGGTTTACGAGGACACGTATGACTATTGTATGTGATTCAGCAGTAGACTATAGTTTACAACACTTGTGTGTGTTTACTCGTGGTTTACGAGGACACGTATGACTATTGTATGTGATTCAGCAGTAGACTATAGTTTACAACACTTGTGTGTGTTTACTCGTGGTTTACGAGGACACGTATGACTATTGTATGTGATTCAGCAGTAGACTATAGTTTACAACACTTGTGTGTGTTTACTCGTGGTTTACGAGGACACGTATGACTATTGTATGTGATTCAGCAGTAGACCATAGTTTACAACACTTGTGTGTGTTTACTCGTGGTTTACGAGGACACGTATGACTATTGTATGTGATTCAGCAGTAGACTATAGTTTACAACACTTGTGTGTGTTTACTCGTGGTTTACGAGGACACGTATGACTATTGTATGTGATTCAGCAGTAGACTATAGTTTACAACACTTGTGTGTGTTTACTCGTGGTTTACGAGGACACGTATGACTATTGTATGTGATTAAGCAGTTGACTATAGTTTACAACACTTGTGTGTGTTTACTCGTGGTTTACGAGGACACGTATGACTATTGTATGTGATTCAGCAGTAGACCATAGTTTACAACACTTGTGTGTGTTTACTCGTGGTTTACGAGGACACCTATGACTATTGTATATGATTCAGCAGTAGACTATAGTTTACAACACTTGTGTGTGTTTACTCGTGGTTTACGAGGACACGTATGACTATTGTATGTGATTCAGCAGTAGACCATAGTTTACAACACTTGTGTGTGTTTACTCGTGGTTTACGAGGACACCTATGACTATTGTATATGATTCAGCAGTAGACTATAGTTTACAACACTTGTGTGTGTTTACTCGTGGTTTACGAGGACACAAGGCTTTCAGTAAACATTTAAGACACAGTTGTTAACAATAGTGTACTGTTGAATCACATTAAGTAGCAATTAAACAACTTCACTTCATATCATGTTATAAAGTATTAACAAACCTCTTTGACAGAGATGACATCACTTCCTTTACCGGCTGGATCGACAGGCTCATGGACACACTGGAAGATGGAAATAGAGAAAGGAGGAATATTGTGATTCAGCAGTAGACTATAGTTTACAACACTTGTGTGTGTTTACTCGTGGTTTACGAGGACACGTATGACTATTGTATGTGATTCAGCAGTAGACTATAGTTTACAACACTTGTGTGTGTTACTCGTGGTTTACGAGGACACGTATGACTATTGTATGTGATTCAGCAGTAGACTATAGTTTACAACACTTGTGTGTGTTACTCGTGGTTTACGAGGACACCTATGACTATTGTATGTGATTCAGCAGTAGACTATAGTTTACAACACTTGTGTGTGTTTACTCGTGGTTTACGAGGACACGTATGACTATTGTATGTGATTCAGCAGTAGACCATAGTTTACAACACTTGTGTGTGTTTACTCGTGGTTTACGAGGACACCTATGACTATTGTATGTGATTCAGCAGTAGACTATAGTTTACAACACTTGTGTGTGTTTACGAGGACATGTATGACTATTGTATATGATTCAGCAGTAGACTATAGTTTACAACACTTGTGTGTGTTTACTTGTGGTTTACGAGCACATGTATGACTATTGTATGTGATTCAGCAGTAGACTATAGTTTACAACACTGGTGTGTGTTTACTCGTGGTTTACGAGGACACCTATGACTATTGTATGTGATTCAGCAGTAGACTATAGTTTACAACACTTGTGTGTGTTACTCGTGGTTTACGAGGACACGTATGACTATTGTATGTGATTCAGCAGTAGACTATAGTTTACAACACTTGTGTTTACTCGTGGTTTACGAGGACACGTATGACTATTGTATGTGATTCAGCAGTAGACTATAGTTTACAACACTTGTGTGTGTTACTCGTGGTTTACGAGGACACCTATGACTATTGTATGTGATTCAGCAGTAGACTATAGTTTACAACACTTGTGTTTACTCGTGGTTTACGAGGACACGTATGACTATTGTATGTGATTCAGCAGTAGACTATAGTTTACAACACTTGTGTTTACTCGTGGTTTACGAGGACACGTATGACTATTGTATGTGATTCAGCAGTAGACTATAGTTTACAACACTTCTGTGTGTTACTCGTGGTTTACGAGGACACCTATGACTATTGTATGTGATTCAGCAGTAGACTATAGTTTACAACACTTGTGTTTACTCGTGGTTTACGAGGACACGTATGACTATTGTATGTGATTCAGCAGTAGACTATAGTTTACAACACTTGTGTGTGTTTACTCGTGGTTTACGAGGACACCTATGACTATTGTATGTGATTCAGCAGTAGACTATAGTTTACAACACTTGTGTTTACTCGTGGTTTACGAGGACACGTATGACTATTGTATGTGATTCAGCAGTAGACTATAGTTTACAACACTTGTGTTTACTCGTGGTTTACGAGGACACGTATGACTATTGTATGTGATTCAGCAGTAGACTATAGTTTACAACACTTGTGTTTACTCGTGGTTTACGAGGACACCTATGACTATTGTATGTGATTCAGCAGTAGACTATAGTTTACAACACTTGTGTTTACTCGTGGTTTACGAGGACACGTATGACTATTGTATGTGATTCAGCAGTAGACTATAGTTTACAACACTTGTGTGTGTTTACTCGTGGTTTATGAGGACACGTATGACTATTGTATGTGATTCAGCAGTAGACTATAGTTTACAACACTTGTGTGTGTTACTCGTGGTTTACGAGGACACCTATGACTATTGTATGTGATTCAGCAGTAGACTATAGTTTACAACACTTGTGTGTGTTACTCGTGGTATACGAGGACACCTATGACTATTGTATGTGATTCAGCAGTAGACTATAGTTTACAACACTTGTGTGTGTTTACTCGTGGTTTATGAGGACACGTATGACTATTGTATGTGATTCAGCAGTAGACCATAGTTTACAACACTTGTGTGTGTTTACTCGTGGTTTACGAGGACACCTATGACTATTGTATGTGATTCAGCAGTAGACTATAGTTTACAACACTTGTGTGTGTTACTCGTGGTTTACGAGGACACGTATGACTATTGTATGTGATTCAGCAGTAGACTATAGTTTACAACACTTGTGTGTGTTACTCGTGGTTTACGAGGACACGTATGACTATTTTATATGATTCAGCAGTAGACTATAGTTTACAACACTTGTGTGTGTTTACTCGTGGTTTACGAGGACACGTATGACTATTGTATATGATTCAGCAGTAGACTATAGTTTACAACACTTGTGTGTGTTTACTCGTGGTTTACGAGGACACGTATGACTATTGTATATGATTCAGCAGTAGACTATAGTTTACAACACTTGTGTGTGTTTACTCGTGGTTTACGAGGACACCTATGACTATTGTATATGATTCAGCAGTAGACTATAGTTTACAACACTTGTGTGTGTTTACTCGTGGTTTACGAGGACACGTATGACTATTGTATGTGATTCAGCAGTAGACTATAGTTTACAACACTTGTGTGTGTTTACTCGTGGTTTACGAGGACACGTATGACTATTGTATGTGATTCAGCAGTAGACTATAGTTTACAACACTTGTGTGTGTTTACTCGTGGTTTACGAGGACACGTATGACTATTGTATGTGATTAAGCAGTTGACTATAGTTTACAACACTTGTGTGTGTTTACTCGTGGTTTACGAGGACACAAGGCTTTCAGTAAACATTTAAGACACAGTTGTTAACAATAGTGTACTGTTGAATCACATTAAGTAGCAATTAAACAACTTCACTTCATATCATGTTATAAAGTATTAACAAACCTCTTTGACAGAGATGACATCACTTCCTTTCACGGCTGGATCGACAGGCTCATGGACACACTGGAAGATGGAAATAGAGAAAGGAGGAATATTCTGATTCAGCAGTAGACTATAGTTTACAACACTTGTGTGTGTTTACTCGTGGTTTACGAGGACACGTATGACTATTGTATGTGATTCAGCAGTAGACTATAGTTTACAACACTTGTGTGTGTTTACTCGTGGTTTACGAGGACACGTATGACTATTGTATGTGATTCAGCAGTAGACTATAGTTTACAACACTTGTGTGTGTTTACTCGTGGTTTACGAGGACACGTATGACTATTGTATGTGATTCAGCAGTAGACTATAGTTTACAACACTTGTGTGTGTTTACTCATGGTTTACGAGGACACGTATGACTATTGTATATGATTCAGCAGTAGACTATAGTTTACAACACTTGTGTGTGTTTACTCGTGGTTTACGAGGACACCTATGACTATTGTATGTGATTCAGCAGTAGACCATAGTTTACAACACTTGTGTGTGTTTACTCGTGGTTTACGAGGACACGTATGACTATTGTATGTGATTCAGCAGTAGACTATAGGTTACAACACTTGTGTGTGTTTACTCGTGGTTTACGAGGACACGTATGACTATTGTATGTGATTAAGCAGTTGACTATAGTTTACAACACTTGTGTGTGTTTACTCGTGGTTTACGAGGACACGTATGACTATTGTATGTGATTCAGCAGTAGACTATAGTTTACAACACTTGTGTGTGTTTACTCGTGGTTTACGAGGACACGTATGACTATTGTATGTGATTCAGCAGTAGACTATAGTTTACAACACGTGTGTGTTTACTCGTGGTTTACGAGGACACGTATGACTATTGTATGTGATTCAGCAGTAGACTATAGTTTACAACACTTGTGTGTGTTTACTCGTGGTTTACGAGGACACGTATGACTATTGTATGTGATTCAGCAGTAGACCATAGTTTACAACACTTGTGTGTGTTTACTCGTGGTTTACGAGGACACGTATGACTATTGTATGTGATTCAGCAGTAGACTATAGTTTACAACACTTGTGTGTGTTTACTCGTGGTTTACGAGGACACGTATGACTATTGTATGTGATTCAGCAGTAGACTATAGTTTACAACACTTGTGTGTGTTTACTCGTGGTTTACGAGGACACGTATGACTATTGTATGTGATTAAGCAGTTGACTATAGTTTACAACACTTGTGTGTGTTTACTCGTGGTTTACGAGGACACGTATGACTATTGTATGTGATTCAGCAGTAGACCATAGTTTACAACACTTGTGTGTGTTTACTCGTGGTTTACGAGGACACCTATGACTATTGTATATGATTCAGCAGTAGACTATAGTTTACAACACTTGTGTGTGTTTACTCGTGGTTTACGAGGACACGTATGACTATTGTATGTGATTCAGCAGTAGACCATAGTTTACAACACTTGTGTGTGTTTACTCGTGGTTTACGAGGACACCTATGACTATTGTATATGATTCAGCAGTAGACTATAGTTTACAACACTTCTGTGTGTTTACTCATGGTTTACGAGGACACAAGGCTTTCAGTAAACATTTAAGACACAGTTGTTAACAATAGTGTACTGTTGAATCACATTAAGTAGCAATTAAACAACTTCACTTCATATCATGTTATAAAGTATTAACAAACCTCTTTGACAGAGATGACATCACTTCCTTTACCGGCTGGATCGACAGGCTCATGGACACACTGGAAGATGGAAATAGAGAAAGGAGGAATATTGTGATTCAGCAGTAGACTATAGTTTACAACACTTGTGTGTGTTTACTCGTGGTTTACGAGGACACGTATGACTATTGTATGTGATTCAGCAGTAGACTATAGTTTACAACACTTGTGTGTGTTACTCGTGGTTTACGAGGACACCTATGACTATTGTATGTGATTCAGCAGTAGACTATAGTTTACAACACTTGTGTGTGTTACTCGTGGTTTACGAGGACACCTATGACTATTGTATGTGATTCAGCAGTAGACTATAGTTTACAACACTTGTGTGTGTTTACTCGTGGTTTATGAGGACACGTATGACTATTGTATGTGATTCAGCAGTAGACCATAGTTTACAACACTTGTGTGTGTTTACTCGTGGTTTACGAGGACACCTATGACTATTGTATGTGATTCAGCAGTAGACTATAGTTTACAACACTTGTGTGTGTTACTCGTGGTTTACGAGGACACGTATGACTATTGTATGTGATTCAGCAGTAGACTATAGTTTACAACACTTGTGTGTGTTACTCGTGGTTTACGAGGACACGTATGACTATTTTATATGATTCAGCAGTAGACTATAGTTTACAACACTTGTGTGTGTTTACTCGTGGTTTACGAGGACACGTATGACTATTGTATATGATTCAGCAGTAGACTATAGTTTACAACACTTGTGTGTGTTTACTCGTGGTTTACGAGGACACGTATGACTATTGTATATGATTCAGCAGTAGACTATAGTTTACAACACTTGTGTGTGTTTACTCGTGGTTTACGAGGACACCTATGACTATTGTATATGATTCAGCAGTAGACTATAGTTTACAACACTTGTGTGTGTTTACTCGTGGTTTACGAGGACACGTATGACTATTGTATGTGATTCAGCAGTAGACTATAGTTTACAACACTTGTGTGTGTTTACTCGTGGTTTACGAGGACACGTATGACTATTGTATGTGATTCAGCAGTAGACCATAGTTTACAACACTTGTGTGTGTTTACTCGTGGTTTACGAGGACACCTATGACTATTGTATGTGATTCAGCAGTAGACCATAGTTTACAACACTTGTGTGTGTTACTCGTGGTATACGAGGACACCTATGACTATTGTATGTGATTCAGCAGTAGACTATAGTTTACAACACTTGTGTGTGTTTACTCGTGGTTTACGAGGACACGTATGACTATTGTATGTGATTCAGCAGTAGACTATAGTTTACAACACTTGTGTGTGTTTACTCGTGGTTTACGAGGACACGTATGACTATTGTATGTGATTAAGCAGTTGACTATAGTTTGCAACACTTGTGTGTGTTTACTCGTGGTTTACGAGGACACAAGGCTTTCAGTAAACATTTAAGACACAGTTGTTAACAATAGTGTACTGTTGAATCACATTAAGTAGCAATTAAACAACTTCACTTCATATCATGTTATAAAGTATTAACAAACCTCTTTGACAGAGATGACATCACTTCCTTTCACGGCTGGATCGACAGGCTCATGGACACACTGGAAGATGGAAATAGAGAAAGGAGGAATATTCTGATTCAGCAGTAGACTATAGTTTACAACACTTGTGTGTGTTTACTCGTGGTTTACGAGGACACGTATGACTATTGTATGTGATTCAGCAGTAGACTATAGTTTACAACACTTGTGTGTGTTTACTCGTGGTTTACGAGGACACGTATGACTATTGTATGTGATTCAGCAGTAGACTATAGTTTACAACACTTGTGTGTGTTTACTCGTGGTTTACGAGGACACGTATGACTATTGTATGTGATTCAGCAGTAGACTATAGTTTACAACACTTGTGTGTGTTTACTCATGGTTTACGAGGACACGTATGACTATTGTATATGATTCAGCAGTAGACTATAGTTTACAACACTTGTGTGTGTTTACTCGTGGTTTACGAGGACACCTATGACTATTGTATGTGATTCAGCAGTAGACCATAGTTTACAACACTTGTGTGTGTTTACTCGTGGTTTACGAGGACACGTATGACTATTGTATGTGATTCAGCAGTAGACTATAGGTTACAACACTTGTGTGTGTTTACTCGTGGTTTACGAGGACACGTATGACTATTGTATGTGATTAAGCAGTTGACTATAGTTTACAACACTTGTGTGTGTTTACTCGTGGTTTACGAGGACACGTATGACTATTGTATGTGATTCAGCAGTAGACTATAGTTTACAACACTTGTGTGTGTTTACTCGTGGTTTACGAGGACACGTATGACTATTGTATGTGATTCAGCAGTAGACTATAGTTTACAACACTTGTGTGTGTTTACTCGTGGTTTACGAGGACACGTATGACTATTGTATGTGATTCAGCAGTAGACTATAGTTTACAACACTTGTGTGTGTTTACTCGTGGTTTACGAGGACACGTATGACTATTGTATGTGATTCAGCAGTAGACCATAGTTTACAACACTTGTGTGTGTTTACTCGTGGTTTACGAGGACACGTATGACTATTGTATGTGATTCAGCAGTAGACTATAGTTTACAACACTTGTGTGTGTTTACTCGTGGTTTACGAGGACACGTATGACTATTGTATGTGATTCAGCAGTAGACTATAGTTTACAACACTTGTGTGTGTTTACTCGTGGTTTACGAGGACACGTATGACTATTGTATGTGATTAAGCAGTTGACTATAGTTTACAACACTTGTGTGTGTTTACTCGTGGTTTACGAGGACACGTATGACTATTGTATGTGATTCAGCAGTAGACCATAGTTTACAACACTTGTGTGTGTTTACTCGTGGTTTACGAGGACACCTATGACTATTGTATATGATTCAGCAGTAGACTATAGTTTACAACACTTGTGTGTGTTTACTCGTGGTTTACGAGGACACGTATGACTATTGTATGTGATTCAGCAGTAGACCATAGTTTACAACACTTGTGTGTGTTTACTCGTGGTTTACGAGGACACAAGGCTTTCAGTAAACATTTAAGACACAGTTGTTAACAATAGTGTACTGTTGAATCACATTAAGTAGCAATTAAACAACTTCACTTCATATCATGTTATAAAGTATTAACAAACCTCTTTGACAGAGATGACATCACTTCCTTTACCGGCTGGATCGACAGGCTCATGGACACACTGGAAGATGGAAATAGAGAAAGGAGGAATATTGTGATTCAGCAGTAGACTATAGTTTACAACACTTGTGTGTGTTTACTCGTGGTTTACGAGGACACGTATGACTATTGTATGTGATTCAGCAGTAGACTATAGTTTACAACACTTGTGTGTGTTACTCGTGGTTTACGAGGACACGTATGACTATTGTATGTGATTCAGCAGTAGACTATAGTTTACAACACTTGTGTGTGTTACTCGTGGTTTACGAGGACACCTATGACTATTGTATGTGATTCAGCAGTAGACTATAGTTTACAACACTTGTGTGTGTTTACTCGTGGTTTACGAGGACACGTATGACTATTGTATGTGATTCAGCAGTAGACCATAGTTTACAACACTTGTGTGTGTTTACTCGTGGTTTACGAGGACACCTATGACTATTGTATGTGATTCAGCAGTAGACTATAGTTTACAACACTTGTGTGTGTTTACGAGGACATGTATGACTATTGTATATGATTCAGCAGTAGACTATAGTTTACAACACTTGTGTGTGTTTACTTGTGGTTTACGAGCACATGTATGACTATTGTATGTGATTCAGCAGTAGACTATAGTTTACAACACTGGTGTGTGTTTACTCGTGGTTTACGAGGACACCTATGACTATTGTATGTGATTCAGCAGTAGACTATAGTTTACAACACTTGTGTGTGTTACTCGTGGTTTACGAGGACACGTATGACTATTGTATGTGATTCAGCAGTAGACTATAGTTTACAACACTTGTGTTTACTCGTGGTTTACGAGGACACGTATGACTATTGTATGTGATTCAGCAGTAGACTATAGTTTACAACACTTGTGTGTGTTACTCGTGGTTTACGAGGACACCTATGACTATTGTATGTGATTCAGCAGTAGACTATAGTTTACAACACTTGTGTTTACTCGTGGTTTACGAGGACACGTATGACTATTGTATGTGATTCAGCAGTAGACTATAGTTTACAACACTTGTGTTTACTCGTGGTTTACGAGGACACGTATGACTATTGTATGTGATTCAGCAGTAGACTATAGTTTACAACACTTCTGTGTGTTACTCGTGGTTTACGAGGACACCTATGACTATTGTATGTGATTCAGCAGTAGACTATAGTTTACAACACTTGTGTTTACTCGTGGTTTACGAGGACACGTATGACTATTGTATGTGATTCAGCAGTAGACTATAGTTTACAACACTTGTGTGTGTTTACTCGTGGTTTACGAGGACACCTATGACTATTGTATGTGATTCAGCAGTAGACTATAGTTTACAACACTTGTGTTTACTCGTGGTTTACGAGGACACGTATGACTATTGTATGTGATTCAGCAGTAGACTATAGTTTACAACACTTGTGTTTACTCGTGGTTTACGAGGACACGTATGACTATTGTATGTGATTCAGCAGTAGACTATAGTTTACAACACTTGTGTTTACTCGTGGTTTACGAGGACACCTATGACTATTGTATGTGATTCAGCAGTAGACTATAGTTTACAACACTTGTGTTTACTCGTGGTTTACGAGGACACGTATGACTATTGTATGTGATTCAGCAGTAGACTATAGTTTACAACACTTGTGTGTGTTTACTCGTGGTTTATGAGGACACGTATGACTATTGTATGTGATTCAGCAGTAGACTATAGTTTACAACACTTGTGTGTGTTACTCGTGGTTTACGAGGACACCTATGACTATTGTATGTGATTCAGCAGTAGACTATAGTTTACAACACTTGTGTGTGTTACTCGTGGTATACGAGGACACCTATGACTATTGTATGTGATTCAGCAGTAGACTATAGTTTACAACACTTGTGTGTGTTTACTCGTGGTTTATGAGGACACGTATGACTATTGTATGTGATTCAGCAGTAGACCATAGTTTACAACACTTGTGTGTGTTTACTCGTGGTTTACGAGGACACCTATGACTATTGTATGTGATTCAGCAGTAGACTATAGTTTACAACACTTGTGTGTGTTACTCGTGGTTTACGAGGACACGTATGACTATTGTATGTGATTCAGCAGTAGACTATAGTTTACAACACTTGTGTGTGTTACTCGTGGTTTACGAGGACACGTATGACTATTTTATATGATTCAGCAGTAGACTATAGTTTACAACACTTGTGTGTGTTTACTCGTGGTTTACGAGGACACGTATGACTATTGTATATGATTCAGCAGTAGACTATAGTTTACAACACTTGTGTGTGTTTACTCGTGGTTTACGAGGACACGTATGACTATTGTATATGATTCAGCAGTAGACTATAGTTTACAACACTTGTGTGTGTTTACTCGTGGTTTACGAGGACACCTATGACTATTGTATATGATTCAGCAGTAGACTATAGTTTACAACACTTGTGTGTGTTTACTCGTGGTTTACGAGGACACGTATGACTATTGTATGTGATTCAGCAGTAGACTATAGTTTACAACACTTGTGTGTGTTTACTCGTGGTTTACGAGGACACGTATGACTATTGTATGTGATTCAGCAGTAGACTATAGTTTACAACACTTGTGTGTGTTTACTCGTGGTTTACGAGGACACGTATGACTATTGTATGTGATTAAGCAGTTGACTATAGTTTGCAACACTTGTGTGTGTTTACTCGTGGTTTACGAGGACACAAGGCTTTCAGTAAACA
Organism: Garra rufa; assembly: GCF_049309525.1. Classification (NCBI taxonomy): domain Eukaryota; kingdom Metazoa; phylum Chordata; class Actinopteri; order Cypriniformes; family Cyprinidae; genus Garra; species Garra rufa. The sequence goes on from NC_133361.1 coordinate 94,816,897, forward strand.
TTTAAGACACAGTTGTTAACAATAGTGTACTGTTGAATCACATTAAGTAGCAATTAAACAACTTCACTTCATATCATGTTATAAAGTATTAACAAACCTCTTTGACAGAGATGACATCACTTCCTTTCACGGCTGGATCGACAGGCTCATGGACACACTGGAAGATGGAAATAGAGAAAGGAGGAATATTCTGATTCAGCAGTAGACTATAGTTTACAACACTTGTGTGTGTTTACTCGTGGTTTACGAGGACACGTATGACTATTGTATGTGATTCAGCAGTAGACTATAGTTTACAACACTTGTGTGTGTTTACTCGTGGTTTACGAGGACACGTATGACTATTGTATGTGATTCAGCAGTAGACTATAGTTTACAACACTTGTGTGTGTTTACTCGTGGTTTACGAGGACACGTATGACTATTGTATGTGATTCAGCAGTAGACTATAGTTTACAACACTTGTGTGTGTTTACTCATGGTTTACGAGGACACGTATGACTATTGTATATGATTCAGCAGTAGACTATAGTTTACAACACTTGTGTGTGTTTACTCGTGGTTTACGAGGACACCTATGACTATTGTATGTGATTCAGCAGTAGACCATAGTTTACAACACTTGTGTGTGTTTACTCGTGGTTTACGAGGACACGTATGACTATTGTATGTGATTCAGCAGTAGACTATAGGTTACAACACTTGTGTGTGTTTACTCGTGGTTTACGAGGACACGTATGACTATTGTATGTGATTAAGCAGTTGACTATAGTTTACAACACTTGTGTGTGTTTACTCGTGGTTTACGAGGACACGTATGACTATTGTATGTGATTCAGCAGTAGACTATAGTTTACAACACTTGTGTGTGTTTACTCGTGGTTTACGAGGACACGTATGACTATTGTATGTGATTCAGCAGTAGACTATAGTTTACAACACTTGTGTGTGTTTACTCGTGGTTTACGAGGACACGTATGACTATTGTATGTGATTCAGCAGTAGACTATAGTTTACAACACTTGTGTGTGTTTACTCGTGGTTTACGAGGACACGTATGACTATTGTATGTGATTCAGCAGTAGACCATAGTTTACAACACTTGTGTGTGTTTACTCGTGGTTTACGAGGACACGTATGACTATTGTATGTGATTCAGCAGTAGACTATAGTTTACAACACTTGTGTGTGTTTACTCGTGGTTTACGAGGACACGTATGACTATTGTATGTGATTCAGCAGTAGACTATAGTTTACAACACTTGTGTGTGTTTACTCGTGGTTTACGAGGACACGTATGACTATTGTATGTGATTAAGCAGTTGACTATAGTTTACAACACTTGTGTGTGTTTACTCGTGGTTTACGAGGACACGTATGACTATTGTATGTGATTCAGCAGTAGACCATAGTTTACAACACTTGTGTGTGTTTACTCGTGGTTTACGAGGACACCTATGACTATTGTATATGATTCAGCAGTAGACTATAGTTTACAACACTTGTGTGTGTTTACTCGTGGTTTACGAGGACACGTATGACTATTGTATGTGATTCAGCAGTAGACCATAGTTTACAACACTTGTGTGTGTTTACTCGTGGTTTACGAGGACACAAGGCTTTCAGTAAACATTTAAGACACAGTTGTTAACAATAGTGTACTGTTGAATCACATTAAGTAGCAATTAAACAACTTCACTTCATATCATGTTATAAAGTATTAACAAACCTCTTTGACAGAGATGACATCACTTCCTTTACCGGCTGGATCGACAGGCTCATGGACACACTGGAAGATGGAAATAGAGAAAGGAGGAATATTGTGATTCAGCAGTAGACTATAGTTTACAACACTTGTGTGTGTTTACTCGTGGTTTACGAGGACACGTATGACTATTGTATGTGATTCAGCAGTAGACTATAGTTTACAACACTTGTGTGTGTTACTCGTGGTTTACGAGGACACGTATGACTATTGTATGTGATTCAGCAGTAGACTATAGTTTACAACACTTGTGTGTGTTACTCGTGGTTTACGAGGACACCTATGACTATTGTATGTGATTCAGCAGTAGACTATAGTTTACAACACTTGTGTGTGTTTACTCGTGGTTTACGAGGACACGTATGACTATTGTATGTGATTCAGCAGTAGACCATAGTTTACAACACTTGTGTGTGTTTACTCGTGGTTTACGAGGACACCTATGACTATTGTATGTGATTCAGCAGTAGACTATAGTTTACAACACTTGTGTGTGTTTACGAGGACATGTATGACTATTGTATATGATTCAGCAGTAGACTATAGTTTACAACACTTGTGTGTGTTTACTTGTGGTTTACGAGCACATGTATGACTATTGTATGTGATTCAGCAGTAGACTATAGTTTACAACACTGGTGTGTGTTTACTCGTGGTTTACGAGGACACCTATGACTATTGTATGTGATTCAGCAGTAGACTATAGTTTACAACACTTGTGTGTGTTACTCGTGGTTTACGAGGACACGTATGACTATTGTATGTGATTCAGCAGTAGACTATAGTTTACAACACTTGTGTTTACTCGTGGTTTACGAGGACACGTATGACTATTGTATGTGATTCAGCAGTAGACTATAGTTTACAACACTTGTGTGTGTTACTCGTGGTTTACGAGGACACCTATGACTATTGTATGTGATTCAGCAGTAGACTATAGTTTACAACACTTGTGTTTACTCGTGGTTTACGAGGACACGTATGACTATTGTATGTGATTCAGCAGTAGACTATAGTTTACAACACTTGTGTTTACTCGTGGTTTACGAGGACACGTATGACTATTGTATGTGATTCAGCAGTAGACTATAGTTTACAACACTTCTGTGTGTTACTCGTGGTTTACGAGGACACCTATGACTATTGTATGTGATTCAGCAGTAGACTATAGTTTACAACACTTGTGTTTACTCGTGGTTTACGAGGACACGTATGACTATTGTATGTGATTCAGCAGTAGACTATAGTTTACAACACTTGTGTGTGTTTACTCGTGGTTTACGAGGACACCTATGACTATTGTATGTGATTCAGCAGTAGACTATAGTTTACAACACTTGTGTTTACTCGTGGTTTACGAGGACACGTATGACTATTGTATGTGATTCAGCAGTAGACTATAGTTTACAACACTTGTGTTTACTCGTGGTTTACGAGGACACGTATGACTATTGTATGTGATTCAGCAGTAGACTATAGTTTACAACACTTGTGTTTACTCGTGGTTTACGAGGACACCTATGACTATTGTATGTGATTCAGCAGTAGACTATAGTTTACAACACTTGTGTTTACTCGTGGTTTACGAGGACACGTATGACTATTGTATGTGATTCAGCAGTAGACTATAGTTTACAACACTTGTGTGTGTTTACTCGTGGTTTATGAGGACACGTATGACTATTGTATGTGATTCAGCAGTAGACTATAGTTTACAACACTTGTGTGTGTTACTCGTGGTTTACGAGGACACCTATGACTATTGTATGTGATTCAGCAGTAGACTATAGTTTACAACACTTGTGTGTGTTACTCGTGGTATACGAGGACACCTATGACTATTGTATGTGATTCAGCAGTAGACTATAGTTTACAACACTTGTGTGTGTTTACTCGTGGTTTATGAGGACACGTATGACTATTGTATGTGATTCAGCAGTAGACCATAGTTTACAACACTTGTGTGTGTTTACTCGTGGTTTACGAGGACACCTATGACTATTGTATGTGATTCAGCAGTAGACTATAGTTTACAACACTTGTGTGTGTTACTCGTGGTTTACGAGGACACGTATGACTATTGTATGTGATTCAGCAGTAGACTATAGTTTACAACACTTGTGTGTGTTACTCGTGGTTTACGAGGACACGTATGACTATTTTATATGATTCAGCAGTAGACTATAGTTTACAACACTTGTGTGTGTTTACTCGTGGTTTACGAGGACACGTATGACTATTGTATATGATTCAGCAGTAGACTATAGTTTACAACACTTGTGTGTGTTTACTCGTGGTTTACGAGGACACGTATGACTATTGTATATGATTCAGCAGTAGACTATAGTTTACAACACTTGTGTGTGTTTACTCGTGGTTTACGAGGACACCTATGACTATTGTATATGATTCAGCAGTAGACTATAGTTTACAACACTTGTGTGTGTTTACTCGTGGTTTACGAGGACACGTATGACTATTGTATGTGATTCAGCAGTAGACTATAGTTTACAACACTTGTGTGTGTTTACTCGTGGTTTACGAGGACACGTATGACTATTGTATGTGATTCAGCAGTAGACTATAGTTTACAACACTTGTGTGTGTTTACTCGTGGTTTACGAGGACACGTATGACTATTGTATGTGATTAAGCAGTTGACTATAGTTTACAACACTTGTGTGTGTTTACTCGTGGTTTACGAGGACACAAGGCTTTCAGTAAACATTTAAGACACAGTTGTTAACAATAGTGTACTGTTGAATCACATTAAGTAGCAATTAAACAACTTCACTTCATATCATGTTATAAAGTATTAACAAACCTCTTTGACAGAGATGACATCACTTCCTTTCACGGCTGGATCGACAGGCTCATGGACACACTGGAAGATGGAAATAGAGAAAGGAGGAATATTCTGATTCAGCAGTAGACTATAGTTTACAACACTTGTGTGTGTTTACTCGTGGTTTACGAGGACACGTATGACTATTGTATGTGATTCAGCAGTAGACTATAGTTTACAACACTTGTGTGTGTTTACTCGTGGTTTACGAGGACACGTATGACTATTGTATGTGATTCAGCAGTAGACTATAGTTTACAACACTTGTGTGTGTTTACTCGTGGTTTACGAGGACACGTATGACTATTGTATGTGATTCAGCAGTAGACTATAGTTTACAACACTTGTGTGTGTTTACTCATGGTTTACGAGGACACGTATGACTATTGTATATGATTCAGCAGTAGACTATAGTTTACAACACTTGTGTGTGTTTACTCGTGGTTTACGAGGACACCTATGACTATTGTATGTGATTCAGCAGTAGACCATAGTTTACAACACTTGTGTGTGTTTACTCGTGGTTTACGAGGACACGTATGACTATTGTATGTGATTCAGCAGTAGACTATAGGTTACAACACTTGTGTGTGTTTACTCGTGGTTTACGAGGACACGTATGACTATTGTATGTGATTAAGCAGTTGACTATAGTTTACAACACTTGTGTGTGTTTACTCGTGGTTTACGAGGACACGTATGACTATTGTATGTGATTCAGCAGTAGACTATAGTTTACAACACTTGTGTGTGTTTACTCGTGGTTTACGAGGACACGTATGACTATTGTATGTGATTCAGCAGTAGACTATAGTTTACAACACTTGTGTGTGTTTACTCGTGGTTTACGAGGACACGTATGACTATTGTATGTGATTCAGCAGTAGACTATAGTTTACAACACTTGTGTGTGTTTACTCGTGGTTTACGAGGACACGTATGACTATTGTATGTGATTCAGCAGTAGACCATAGTTTACAACACTTGTGTGTGTTTACTCGTGGTTTACGAGGACACGTATGACTATTGTATGTGATTCAGCAGTAGACTATAGTTTACAACACTTGTGTGTGTTTACTCGTGGTTTACGAGGACACGTATGACTATTGTATGTGATTCAGCAGTAGACTATAGTTTACAACACTTGTGTGTGTTTACTCGTGGTTTACGAGGACACGTATGACTATTGTATGTGATTAAGCAGTTGACTATAGTTTACAACACTTGTGTGTGTTTACTCGTGGTTTACGAGGACACGTATGACTATTGTATGTGATTCAGCAGTAGACCATAGTTTACAACACTTGTGTGTGTTTACTCGTGGTTTACGAGGACACCTATGACTATTGTATATGATTCAGCAGTAGACTATAGTTTACAACACTTGTGTGTGTTTACTCGTGGTTTACGAGGACACGTATGACTATTGTATGTGATTCAGCAGTAGACCATAGTTTACAACACTTGTGTGTGTTTACTCGTGGTTTACGAGGACACCTATGACTATTGTATATGATTCAGCAGTAGACTATAGTTTACAACACTTCTGTGTGTTTACTCATGGTTTACGAGGACACAAGGCTTTCAGTAAACATTTAAGACACAGTTGTTAACAATAGTGTACTGTTGAATCACATTAAGTAGCAATTAAACAACTTCACTTCATATCATGTTATAAAGTATTAACAAACCTCTTTGACAGAGATGACATCACTTCCTTTACCGGCTGGATCGACAGGCTCATGGACACACTGGAAGATGGAAATAGAGAAAGGAGGAATATTGTGATTCAGCAGTAGACTATAGTTTACAACACTTGTGTGTGTTTACTCGTGGTTTACGAGGACACGTATGACTATTGTATGTGATTCAGCAGTAGACTATAGTTTACAACACTTGTGTGTGTTACTCGTGGTTTACGAGGACACCTATGACTATTGTATGTGATTCAGCAGTAGACTATAGTTTACAACACTTGTGTGTGTTACTCGTGGTTTACGAGGACACCTATGACTATTGTATGTGATTCAGCAGTAGACTATAGTTTACAACACTTGTGTGTGTTTACTCGTGGTTTATGAGGACACGTATGACTATTGTATGTGATTCAGCAGTAGACCATAGTTTACAACACTTGTGTGTGTTTACTCGTGGTTTACGAGGACACCTATGACTATTGTATGTGATTCAGCAGTAGACTATAGTTTACAACACTTGTGTGTGTTACTCGTGGTTTACGAGGACACGTATGACTATTGTATGTGATTCAGCAGTAGACTATAGTTTACAACACTTGTGTGTGTTACTCGTGGTTTACGAGGACACGTATGACTATTTTATATGATTCAGCAGTAGACTATAGTTTACAACACTTGTGTGTGTTTACTCGTGGTTTACGAGGACACGTATGACTATTGTATATGATTCAGCAGTAGACTATAGTTTACAACACTTGTGTGTGTTTACTCGTGGTTTACGAGGACACGTATGACTATTGTATATGATTCAGCAGTAGACTATAGTTTACAACACTTGTGTGTGTTTACTCGTGGTTTACGAGGACACCTATGACTATTGTATATGATTCAGCAGTAGACTATAGTTTACAACACTTGTGTGTGTTTACTCGTGGTTTACGAGGACACGTATGACTATTGTATGTGATTCAGCAGTAGACTATAGTTTACAACACTTGTGTGTGTTTACTCGTGGTTTACGAGGACACGTATGACTATTGTATGTGATTCAGCAGTAGACCATAGTTTACAACACTTGTGTGTGTTTACTCGTGGTTTACGAGGACACCTATGACTATTGTATGTGATTCAGCAGTAGACCATAGTTTACAACACTTGTGTGTGTTACTCGTGGTATACGAGGACACCTATGACTATTGTATGTGATTCAGCAGTAGACTATAGTTTACAACACTTGTGTGTGTTTACTCGTGGTTTATGAGGACACGTATGACTATTGTATGTGATTCAGCAGTAGACCATAGTTTACAACACTTGTGTGTGTTTACTCGTGGTTTACGAGGACACCTATGACTATTGTATGTGATTCAGCAGTAGACTATAGTTTACAACACTTGTGTGTGTTACTCGTGGTTTACGAGGACACGTATGACTATTGTATGTGATTCAGCAGTAGACTATAGTTTACAACACTTGTGTGTGTTACTCGTGGTTTACGAGGACACGTATGACTATTTTATATGATTCAGCAGTAGACTATAGTTTACAACACTTGTGTGTGTTTACTCGTGGTTTACGAGGACACGTATGACTATTGTATATGATTCAGCAGTAGACTATAGTTTACAACACTTGTGTGTGTTTACTCGTGGTTTACGAGGACACGTATGACTATTGTATATGATTCAGCAGTAGACTATAGTTTACAACACTTGTGTGTGTTTACTCGTGGTTTACGAGGACACCTATGACTATTGTATATGATTCAGCAGTAGACTATAGTTTACAACACTTGTGTGTGTTTACTCGTGGTTTACGAGGACACGTATGACTATTGTATGTGATTCAGCAGTAGACTATAGTTTACAACACTTGTGTGTGTTTACTCGTGGTTTACGAGGACACGTATGACTATTGTATGTGATTCAGCAGTAGACTATAGTTTACAACACTTGTGTGTGTTTACTCGTGGTTTACGAGGACACGTATGACTATTGTATGTGATTAAGCAGTTGACTATAGTTTGCAACACTTGTGTGTGTTTACTCGTGGTTTACGAGGACACAAGGCTTTCAGTAAACATTTAAGACACAGTTGTTAACAATAGTGTACTGTTGAATCACATTAAGTAGCAATTAAACAACTTCACTTCATATCATGTTATAAAGTATTAACAAACCTCTTTGACAGAGATGACATCACTTCCTTTCACGGCTGGATCGACAGGCTCATGGACACACTGGAAGATGGAAATAGAGAAAGGAGGAATATTCTGATTCAGCAGTAGACTATAGTTTACAACACTTGTGTGTGTTTACTCGTGGTTTACGAGGACACGTATGACTATTGTATGTGATTCAGCAGTAGACTATAGTTTACAACACTTGTGTGTGTTTACTCGTGGTTTACGAGGACACGTATGACTATTGTATGTGATTCAGCAGTAGACTATAGTTTACAACACTTGTGTGTGTTTACTCGTGGTTTACGAGGACACGTATGACTATTGTATGTGATTCAGCAGTAGACTATAGTTTACAACACTTGTGTGTGTTTACTCATGGTTTACGAGGACACGTATGACTATTGTATATGATTCAGCAGTAGACTATAGTTTACAACACTTGTGTGTGTTTACTCGTGGTTTACGAGGACACCTATGACTATTGTATGTGATTCAGCAGTAGACCATAGTTTACAACACTTGTGTGTGTTTACTCGTGGTTTACGAGGACACGTATGACTATTGTATGTGATTCAGCAGTAGACTATAGGTTACAACACTTGTGTGTGTTTACTCGTGGTTTACGAGGACACGTATGACTATTGTATGTGATTAAGCAGTTGACTATAGTTTACAACACTTGTGTGTGTTTACTCGTGGTTTACGAGGACACGTATGACTATTGTATGTGATTCAGCAGTAGACTATAGTTTACAACACTTGTGTGTGTTTACTCGTGGTTTACGAGGACACGTATGACTATTGTATGTGATTCAGCAGTAGACTATAGTTTACAACACTTGTGTGTGTTTACTCGTGGTTTACGAGGACACGTATGACTATTGTATGTGATTCAGCAGTAGACTATAGTTTACAACACTTGTGTGTGTTTACTCGTGGTTTACGAGGACACGTATGACTATTGTATGTGATTCAGCAGTAGACCATAGTTTACAACACTTGTGTGTGTTTACTCGTGGTTTACGAGGACACGTATGACTATTGTATGTGATTCAGCAGTAGACTATAGTTTACAACACTTGTGTGTGTTTACTCGTGGTTTACGAGGACACGTATGACTATTGTATGTGATTCAGCAGTAGACTATAGTTTACAACACTTGTGTGTGTTTACTCGTGGTTTACGAGGACACGTATGACTATTGTATGTGATTAAGCAGTTGACTATAGTTTACAACACTTGTGTGTGTTTACTCGTGGTTTACGAGGACACGTATGACTATTGTATGTGATTCAGCAGTAGACCATAGTTTACAACACTTGTGTGTGTTTACTCGTGGTTTACGAGGACACCTATGACTATTGTATATGATTCAGCAGTAGACTATAGTTTACAACACTTGTGTGTGTTTACTCGTGGTTTACGAGGACACGTATGACTATTGTATGTGATTCAGCAGTAGACCATAGTTTACAACACTTGTGTGTGTTTACTCGTGGTTTACGAGGACACCTATGACTATTGTATATGATTCAGCAGTAGACTATAGTTTACAACACTTGTGTGTGTTTACTCGTGGTTTACGAGGACACAAGGCTTTCAGTAAACATTTAAGACACAGTTGTTAACAATAGTGTACTGTTGAATCACATTAAGTAGCAATTAAACAACTTCACTTCATATCATGTTATAAAGTATTAACAAACCTCTTTGACAGAGATGACATCACTTCCTTTACCGGCTGGATCGACAGGCTCATGGACACACTGGAAGATGGAAATAGAGAAAGGAGGAATATTGTGATTCAGCAGTAGACTATAGTTTACAACACTTGTGTGTGTTTACTCGTGGTTTACGAGGACACGTATGACTATTGTATGTGATTCAGCAGTAGACTATAGTTTACAACACTTGTGTGTGTTTACTCGTGGTTTACGAGGACACGTATGACTATTGTATGTGATTCAGCAGTAGACCATAGTTTACAACACTTGTGTGTGTTTACTCGTGGTTTACGAGGACACGTATGACTATTGTATGTGATTCAGCAGTAGACCATAGTTTACAACACTTGTGTGTGTTTACTCGTGGTTTACGAGGACACGTATCGTATGACTATTGTATGTGATTCAGCAGTAGACTATAGTTTACAACACTTGTGTGTGTTTACTCGTGGTTTACGAGGACACGTATGACTATTGTATGTGATTCAGCAGTAGACTATAGTTTACAACACTTGTGTTTACTCGTGGTTTACGAGGACACGTATGACTATTGTATGTGATTCAGCAGTAGACTATAGTTTACAACACTTGTGTGTGTTTACTCGTGGTTTACGAGGACACGTATTACTATTGTATGTGATTAAGCAGTTGACTATAGTTTACAACACTTGTGTGTGTTTACTCGTGGTTTACGAGGACACAAGGCTTTCAGTAAACATTTAAGACACAGTTGTTAACAATAGTGTACTGTTGAATCACATTAAGTAGCAATTAAACAACTTCACTTCATATCATGTTATAAAGTATTAACAAACCTCTTTGACAGAGATGACATCACTTCCTTTCACGGCTGGATCGACAGGCTCATGGACACACTGGAAGACGGAAATAGAGAAAGGAGGAATATTGTGATTCAGCAGTAGACTATAGTTTACAACACTTGTGTGTGTTTACTCGTGGTTTACGAGGACACCTATGACTATTGTATGTGATTCAGCAGTGGACCATAGTTTACAACACTTGTGTGTGTTTACTCGTGGTTTACGAGGACAAGTATGACTATTGTATGTGATTCAGCAGTAGACTATAGTTTACAACACTTGTGTGTGTTTACTCGTGGTTTACGAGGACACGTATGACTATTGTATGTGATTCAGCAGTAGACTATAGTTTACAACACTTGTGTGTGTTACTCGTGGTTTACGAGGACACGTATGACTATTGTATGTGATTCAGCAGTAGACTATAGTTTACAACACTTGTGTGTGTTACTCGTGGTTTACGAGGACACCTATGACTATTGTATGTGATTCAGCAGTAGACTATAGTTTACAACACTTGTGTGTGTTTACTCGTGGTTTACGAGGACACGTATGACTATTGTATGTGATTCAGCAGTAGACCATAGTTTACAACACTTGTGTGTGTTTACTCGTGGTTTACGAGGACACCTATGACTATTGTATGTGATTCAGCAGTAGACTATAGTTTACAACACTTGTGTGTGTTTACGAGGACATGTATGACTATTGTATATGATTCAGCAGTAGACTATAGTTTACAACACTTGTGTGTGTTTACTTGTGGTTTACGAGCACATGTATGACTATTGTATGTGATTCAGCAGTAGACTATAGTTTACAACACTGGTGTGTGTTTACTCGTGGTTTACGAGGACACCTATGACTATTGTATGTGATTCAGCAGTAGACTATAGTTTACAACACTTGTGTGTGTTACTCGTGGTTTACGAGGACACGTATGACTATTGTATGTGATTCAGCAGTAGACTATAGTTTACAACACTTGTGTTTACTCGTGGTTTACGAGGACACGTATGACTATTGTATGTGATTCAGCAGTAGACTATAGTTTACAACACTTGTGTGTGTTACTCGTGGTTTACGAGGACACCTATGACTATTGTATGTGATTCAGCAGTAGACTATAGTTTACAACACTTGTGTTTACTCGTGGTTTACGAGGACATGTATGACTATTGTATGTGATTCAGCAGTAGACTATAGTTTACAACACTTGTGTTTACTCGTGGTTTATGAGGACACGTATGACTATTGTATGTGATTCAGCAGTAGACTATAGTTTACAACACTTGTGTTTACTCGTGGTTTACGAGGACACGTATGACTATTGTATGTGATTCAGCAGTAGACTATAGTTTACAACACTTGTGTGTGTTACTCGTGGTTTACGAGGACACGTATGACTATTGTATGTGATTCAGCAGTAGACTATAGTTTACAACACTTGTGTTTACTCGTGGTTTACGAGGACACGTATGACTATTGTATGTGATTCAGCAGTAGACTATAGTTTACAACACTTGTGTTTACTCGTGGTTTACGAGGACACGTATGACTATTGTATGTGATTCAGCAGTAGACTATAGTTTACAACACTTGTGTTTACTCGTGGTTTACGAGGACACCTATGACTATTGTATGTGATTCAGCAGTAGACTATAGTTTACAACACTTGTGTTTACTCGTGGTTTACGAGGACACGTATGACTATTGTATGTGATTCAGCAGTAGACTATAGTTTACAACACTTGTGTGTGTTACTCGTGGTTTACGAGGACACCTATGACTATTGTATGTGATTCAGCAGTAGACTATAGTTTACAACACTTGTGTTTACTCGTGGTTTACGAGGACACGTATGACTATTGTATGTGATTCAGCAGTAGACTATAGTTTACAACACTTGTGTTTACTCGTGGTTTACGAGGACACGTATGACTATTGTATGTGATTCAGCAGTAGACTATAGTTTACAACACTTGTGTGTGTTACTCGTGGTTTACGAGGACACCTATGACTATTGTATGTGATTCAGCAGTAGACTATAGTTTACAACACTTGTGTTTACTCGTGGTTTACGAGGACACGTATGACTATTGTATGTGATTCAGCAGTAGACTATAGTTTACAACACTTGTGTGTGTTTACTCGTGGTTTATGAGGACACGTATGACTATTGTATGTGATTCAGCAGTAGACTATAGTTTACAACACTTGTGTGTGTTTACTCGTGGTTTACGAGGACACGTATGACTATTGTATGTGATTCAGCAGTAGACTATAGTTTACAACACTTGTGTTTACTCGTGGTTTATGAGGACACGTATGACTATTGTATATGATTCAGCAGTAGACTATAGTTTACAACACTTGTGTGTGTTACTCGTGGTTTACGAGGACACGTATGACTATTGTATGTGATTCAGCAGTAGACTATAGTTTACAACACTTGTGTGTGTTTACTCGTGGTTTACGAGGACACGTATGACTATTGTATGTGATTCAGCAGTAGACCATAGTTTACAACACTTGTGTGTGTTTACTCGTGGTTTACGAGGACACCTATGACTATTGTATGTGATTCAGCAGTAGACTATAGTTTACAACACTTGTGTGTGTTTACTCGTGGTTTACGAGGACACCTATGACTATTGTATGTGATTCAGCAGTAGACCATAGTTTACAACACTTGTGTGTGTTTACTCGTGGTTTACGAGGACACGTATGACTATTGTATGTGATTCAGCAGTAGACTATAGTTTACAACACTTGTGTGTGTTTACTCGTGGTTTACGAGGACACGTATGACTATTGTATATGATTCAGCAGTAGACTATAATTTACAACACTTGTGTGTGTTTACTCGTGGTTTACGAGGACACGTATGACTATTGTATGTGATTCAGCAGTAGACCATAGTTTACAACACTTGTGTGTGTTTACTCGTGGTTTACGAGGACACGTATGACTATTGTATGTGATTCAGCAGTAGACTATAGTTTACAACACTTGTGTGTGTTTACTCGTGGTTTACGAGGACACGTATGACTATTGTATATGATTCAGCAGTAGACTATAGTTTACAACACTTGTGTGTGTTTACTCGTGGTTTACGAGGACACGTATGACTATTGTATGTGATTCAGCAGTAGACTATAGTTTACAACACTTGTGTTTACTCGTGGTTTATGAGGACACGTATGACTATTGTATATGATTCAGCAGTAGACTATAGTTTACAACACTTGTGTGTGTTTACTTGTGGTTTACGAGGACACGTATGACTATTGTATGTGATTCAGCAGTAGACTATAGTTTACAACACTTGTGTTTACTCGTGGTTTACGAGGACACGTATGACTATTGTATGTGATTCAGCAGTAGACTATAGTTTACAACACTTGTGTGTGTTTACTCGTGGTTTACGAGGACACGTATGACTATTGTATGTTATTCAGCAGTAGACTATAGTTTACAACACTTGTGTTTACTCGTGGTTTATGAGGACACGTATGACTATTGTATATGATTCAGCAGTAGACTATAGTTTACAACACTTGTGTGTGTTACTCGTGGTTTACGAGGACACATATGACTATTGTATATGATTCAGCAGTAGACTATAGTTTACAACACTTGTGTGTGTTACTCGTGGTTTACGAGGACACATATGACTATTGTATATGATTCAGCAGTAGACTATAGTTTACAACACTTGTGTGTGTTACTCGTGGTTTACGAGGACACATATGACTATTGTATATGATTCAGCAGTAGACTATAGTTTACAACACTTGTGTGTGTTACTCGTGGTTTACGAGGACACATATGACTATTGTATATGATTCAGCAGTAGACTATAGTTTACAACACTTGTGTGTGTTACTCGTGGTTTACGAGGACACGTATGACTATTGTATATGATTCAGCAGTAGACTATAGTTTACAACACTTGTGTGTGTTTACTCGTGGTTTATGAGGACACGTATGACTATTGTATGTGATTCAGCAGTAGACTATAGTTTACAACACTTGTGTTTACTCGTGGTTTACGAGGACACGTATGACTATTGTATGTGATTCAGCAGTAGACTATAGTTTACAACACTTGTGTTTACTCGTGGTTTACGAGGACACGTATGACTATTGTATGTGATTCAGCAGTAGACTATAGTTTACAACACTTGTGTTTACTCGTGGTTTACGAGGACACGTATGACTATTGTATGTGATTCAGCAGTAGACCATAGTTTACAACACTTGTGTGTGTTTACTCGTGGTTTACGAGGACACCTATGACTATTGTATATGATTCAGCAGTAGACTATAGTTTACAACACTTGTGTGTGTTTACTCGTGGTTTACGAGGACACGTATGACTATTGTATGTGATTAAGCAGTTGACTATAGTTTACAACACTTGTGTGTGTTTACTCGTGGTTTACGAGGACACAAGGCTTTCAGTAAACATTTAAGACACAGTTGTTAACAATAGTGTACTGTTGAATCACATTAAGTAGCAATTAAACAACTTCACTTCATATCATGTTATAAAGTATTAACAAACCTCTTTGACAGAGATGACATCACTTCCTTTCACGGCTGGATCGACAGGCTCATGGACACACTGGAAGATGGAAATAGAGAAAGGAGGAATATTGTGATTCAGCAGTAGACTATAGTTTACAACACTTGTGTGTGTTTACTCGTGGTTTACGAGGACACGTATGACTATTGTATGTGATTCAGCAGTAGACTATAGTTTACAACACTTGTGTGTGTTTACTCGTGGTTTACGAGGACACGTATGACTATTGTATGTGATTCAGCAGTAGACTATAGTTTACAACACTTGTGTGTGTTTACTCGTGGTTTACGAGGACACGTATGACTATTGTATGTGATTCAGCAGTAGACTATAGTTTACAACACTTGTGTGTGTTTACTCGTGGTTTACGAGGACACGTATGACTATTGTATATGATTCAGCAGTAGACTATAGTTTACAACACTTGTGTGTGTTTACTCGTGGTTTACGAGGACACCTATGACTATTGTATGTGATTCAGCAGTGGACCATAGTTTACAACACTTGTGTGTGTTTACTCGTGGTTTACGAGGACACGTATGACTATTGTATGTGATTCAGCAGTAGACTATAGTTTACAACACTTGTGTGTGTTTACTCGTGGTTTGCGAGGACACGTATGACTATTGTATGTGATTAAGCAGTTGACTATAGTTTACAACACTTGTGTGTGTTTACTCGTGGTTTACGAGGACAAGTATGACTATTGTATGTGATTCAGCAGTAGACTATAGTTTACAACACTTGTGTGTGTTTACTCGTGGTTTACGAGGACACGTATGACTATTGTATGTGATTCAGCAGTAGACTATAGTTTACAACACTTGTGTGTGTTACTCGTGGTTTACGAGGACACGTATGACTATTGTATGTGATTCAGCAGTAGACTATAGTTTACAACACTTGTGTGTGTTACTCGTGGTTTACGAGGACACCTATGACTATTGTATGTGATTCAGCAGTAGACTATAGTTTACAACACTTGTGTGTGTTTACTCGTGGTTTACGAGGACACGTATGACTATTGTATGTGATTCAGCAGTAGACCATAGTTTACAACACTTGTGTGTGTTTACTCGTGGTTTACGAGGACACCTATGACTATTGTATGTGATTCAGCAGTAGACTATAGTTTACAACACTTGTGTGTGTTTACGAGGACATGTATGACTATTGTATATGATTCAGCAGTAGACTATAGTTTACAACACTTGTGTGTGTTTACTTGTGGTTTACGAGCACATGTATGACTATTGTATGTGATTCAGCAGTAGACTATAGTTTACAACACTGGTGTGTGTTTACTCGTGGTTTACGAGGACACCTATGACTATTGTATGTGATTCAGCAGTAGACTATAGTTTACAACACTTGTGTGTGTTACTCGTGGTTTACGAGGACACGTATGACTATTGTATGTGATTCAGCAGTAGACTATAGTTTACAACACTTGTGTTTACTCGTGGTTTACGAGGACACGTATGACTATTGTATGTGATTCAGCAGTAGACTATAGTTTACAACACTTGTGTGTGTTACTCGTGGTTTACGAGGACACCTATGACTATTGTATGTGATTCAGCAGTAGACTATAGTTTACAACACTTGTGTTTACTCGTGGTTTACGAGGACACGTATGACTATTGTATGTGATTCAGCAGTAGACCATAGTTTACAACACTTGTGTGTGTTTACTCGTGGTTTACGAGGACACCTATGACTATTGTATATGATTCAGCAGTAGACTATAGTTTACAACACTTGTGTGTGTTTACTCGTGGTTTACGAGGACACGTATGACTATTGTATGTGATTAAGCAGTTGACTATAGTTTACAACACTTGTGTGTGTTTACTCGTGGTTTACGAGGACACAAGGCTTTCAGTAAACATTTAAGACACAGTTGTTAACAATAGTGTACTGTTGAATCACATTAAGTAGCAATTAAACAACTTCACTTCATATCATGTTATAAAGTATTAACAAACCTCTTTGACAGAGATGACATCACTTCCTTTCACGGCTGGATCGACAGGCTCATGGACACACTGGAAGATGGAAATAGAGAAAGGAGGAATATTGTGATTCAGCAGTAGACTATAGTTTACAACACTTGTGTGTGTTTACTCGTGGTTTACGAGGACACGTATGACTATTGTATGTGATTCAGCAGTAGACTATAGTTTACAACACTTGTGTGTGTTTACTCGTGGTTTACGAGGACACGTATGACTATTGTATGTGATTCAGCAGTAGACTATAGTTTACAACACTTGTGTGTGTTTACTCGTGGTTTACGAGGACACGTATGACTATTGTATGTGATTCAGCAGTAGACTATAGTTTACAACACTTGTGTGTGTTTACTCGTGGTTTACGAGGACACGTATGACTATTGTATATGATTCAGCAGTAGACTATAGTTTACAACACTTGTGTGTGTTACTCGTGGTTTACGAGGACACCTATGACTATTGTATGTGATTCAGCAGTAGACTATAGTTTACAACACTTGTGTGTGTTTACTCGTGGTTTACGAGGACACGTATGACTATTGTATGTGATTCAGCAGTAGACCATAGTTTACAACACTTGTGTGTGTTTACTCGTGGTTTACGAGGACAAGTATGACTATTGTATGTGATTCAGCAGTAGACTATAGTTTACAACACTTGTGTGTGTTTACTCGTGGTTTACGAGGACACGTATGACTATTGTATGTGATTCAGCAGTAGACTATAGTTTACAACACTTGTGTGTGTTACTCGTGGTTTACGAGGACACGTATGACTATTGTATGTGATTCAGCAGTAGACTATAGTTTACAACACTTGTGTGTGTTACTCGTGGTTTACGAGGACACCTATGACTATTGTATGTGATTCAGCAGTAGACTATAGTTTACAACACTTGTGTGTGTTTACTCGTGGTTTACGAGGACACGTATGACTATTGTATGTGATTCAGCAGTAGACCATAGTTTACAACACTTGTGTGTGTTTACTCGTGGTTTACGAGGACACCTATGACTATTGTATGTGATTCAGCAGTAGACTATAGTTTACAACACTTGTGTGTGTTTACGAGGACATGTATGACTATTGTATATGATTCAGCAGTAGACTATAGTTTACAACACTTGTGTGTGTTTACTTGTGGTTTACGAGCACATGTATGACTATTGTATGTGATTCAGCAGTAGACTATAGTTTACAACACTGGTGTGTGTTTACTCGTGGTTTACGAGGACACCTATGACTATTGTATGTGATTCAGCAGTAGACTATAGTTTACAACACTTGTGTGTGTTACTCGTGGTTTACGAGGACACGTATGACTATTGTATGTGATTCAGCAGTAGACTATAGTTTACAACACTTGTGTTTACTCGTGGTTTACGAGGACACGTATGACTATTGTATGTGATTCAGCAGTAGACTATAGTTTACAACACTTGTGTGTGTTACTCGTGGTTTACGAGGACACCTATGACTATTGTATGTGATTCAGCAGTAGACTATAGTTTACAACACTTGTGTTTACTCGTGGTTTACGAGGACACGTATGACTATTGTATGTGATTCAGCAGTAGACCATAGTTTACAACACTTGTGTGTGTTTACTCGTGGTTTACGAGGACACGTATGACTATTGTATGTGATTAAGCAGTTGACTATAGTTTACAACACTTGTGTGTGTTTACTCGTGGTTTACGAGGACACAAGGCTTTCAGTAAACATTTAAGACACAGTTGTTAACAATAGTGTACTGTTGAATCACATTAAGTAGCAATTAAACAACTTCACTTCATATCATGTTATAAAGTATTAACAAACCTCTTTGACAGAGATGACATCACTTCCTTTCACGGCTGGATCGACAGGCTCATGGACACACTGGAAGATGGAAATAGAGAAAGGAGGAATATTGTGATTCAGCAGTAGACTATAGTTTACAACACTTGTGTGTGTTTACTCGTGGTTTACGAGGACACGTATGACTATTGTATGTGATTCAGCAGTAGACTATAGTTTACAACACTTGTGTGTGTTTACTCGTGGTTTACGAGGACACGTATGACTATTGTATGTGATTCAGCAGTAGACTATAGTTTACAACACTTGTGTGTGTTTACTCGTGGTTTACGAGGACACGTATGACTATTGTATGTGATTCAGCAGTAGACTATAGTTTACAACACTTGTGTGTGTTTACTCGTGGTTTGCGAGGACACGTATGACTATTGTATGTGATTAAGCAGTTGACTATAGTTTACAACACTTGTGTGTGTTTACTCGTGGTTTACGAGGACAAGTATGACTATTGTATGTGATTCAGCAGTAGACTATAGTTTACAACACTTGTGTGTGTTTACTCGTGGTTTACGAGGACACGTATGACTATTGTATGTGATTCAGCAGTAGACTATAGTTTACAACACTTGTGTGTGTTACTCGTGGTTTACGAGGACACGTATGACTATTGTATGTGATTCAGCAGTAGACTATAGTTTACAACACTTGTGTGTGTTACTCGTGGTTTACGAGGACACCTATGACTATTGTATGTGATTCAGCAGTAGACTATAGTTTACAACACTTGTGTGTGTTTACTCGTGGTTTACGAGGACACGTATGACTATTGTATGTGATTCAGCAGTAGACCATAGTTTACAACACTTGTGTGTGTTTACTCGTGGTTTACGAGGACACCTATGACTATTGTATGTGATTCAGCAGTAGACTATAGTTTACAACACTTGTGTGTGTTTACGAGGACATGTATGACTATTGTATATGATTCAGCAGTAGACTATAGTTTACAACACTTGTGTGTGTTTACTTGTGGTTTACGAGCACATGTATGACTATTGTATGTGATTCAGCAGTAGACTATAGTTTACAACACTGGTGTGTGTTTACTCGTGGTTTACGAGGACACCTATGACTATTGTATGTGATTCAGCAGTAGACTATAGTTTACAACACTTGTGTGTGTTACTCGTGGTTTACGAGGACACGTATGACTATTGTATGTGATTCAGCAGTAGACTATAGTTTACAACACTTGTGTTTACTCGTGGTTTACGAGGACACGTATGACTATTGTATGTGATTCAGCAGTAGACTATAGTTTACAACACTTGTGTGTGTTACTCGTGGTTTACGAGGACACCTATGACTATTGTATGTGATTCAGCAGTAGACTATAGTTTACAACACTTGTGTTTACTCGTGGTTTACGAGTACACGTATGACTATTGTATGTGATTCAGCAGTAGACTATAGTTTACAACACTTGTGTTTACTCGTGGTTTATGAGGACACGTATGACTATTGTATGTGATTCAGCAGTAGACTATAGTTTACAACACTTGTGTTTACTCGTGGTTTACGAGGACACGTATGACTATTGTATGTGATTCAGCAGTAGACTATAGTTTACAACACTTGTGTGTGTTACTCGTGGTTTACGAGGACACGTATGACTATTGTATGTGATTCAGCAGTAGACTATAGTTTACAACACTTGTGTTTACTCGTGGTTTACGAGGACACGTATGACTATTGTATGTGATTCAGCAGTAGACTATAGTTTACAACACTTGTGTTTACTCGTGGTTTACGAGGACACGTATGACTATTGTATGTGATTCAGCAGTAGACTATAGTTTACAACACTTGTGTGTGTTTACTCGTGGTTTACGAGGACACCTATGACTATTGTATGTGATTCAGCAGTGGACCATAGTTTACAACACTTGTGTGTGTTTACTCGTGGTTTACGAGGACACGTATGACTATTGTATGTGATTCAGCAGTAGACTATAGTTTACAACACTTGTGTGTGTTTACTCGTGGTTTGCGAGGACACGTATGACTATTGTATGTGATTCAGCAGTAGACTATAGTTTACAACACTTGTGTGTGTTTACTCGTGGTTTACGAGGACACGTATGACTATTGTATATGATTCAGCAGTAGACTATAATTTACAACACTTGTGTGTGTTTACTCGTGGTTTACGAGGACACGTATGACTATTGTATGTGATTCAGCAGTAGACCATAGTTTACAACACTTGTGTGTGTTTACTCGTGGTTTACGAGGACACGTATGACTATTGTATGTGATTCAGCAGTAGACTATAGTTTACAACACTTGTGTGTGTTTACTCGTGGTTTACGAGGACACGTATGACTATTGTATATGATTCAGCAGTAGACTATAGTTTACAACACTTGTGTGTGTTTACTCGTGGTTTACGAGGACACGTATGACTATTGTATGTGATTCAGCAGTAGACTATAGTTTACAACACTTGTGTTTACTCGTGGTTTATGAGGACACGTATGACTATTGTATATGATTCAGCAGTAGACTATAGTTTACAACACTTGTGTGTGTTTACTTGTGGTTTACGAGGACACGTATGACTATTGTATGTGATTCAGCAGTAGACTATAGTTTACAACACTTGTGTTTACTCGTGGTTTACGAGGACACGTATGACTATTGTATGTGATTCAGCAGTAGACTATAGTTTACAACACTTGTGTGTGTTTACTCGTGGTTTACGAGGACACGTATGACTATTGTATGTTATTCAGCAGTAGACTATAGTTTACAACACTTGTGTTTACTCGTGGTTTATGAGGACACGTATGACTATTGTATATGATTCAGCAGTAGACTATAGTTTACAACACTTGTGTGTGTTACTCGTGGTTTACGAGGACACATATGACTATTGTATATGATTCAGCAGTAGACTATAGTTTACAACACTTGTGTGTGTTACTCGTGGTTTACGAGGACACATATGACTATTGTATATGATTCAGCAGTAGACTATAGTTTACAACACTTGTGTGTGTTACTCGTGGTTTACGAGGACACATATGACTATTGTATATGATTCAGCAGTAGACTATAGTTTACAACACTTGTGTGTGTTACTCGTGGTTTACGAGGACACATATGACTATTGTATATGATTCAGCAGTAGACTATAGTTTACAACACTTGTGTGTGTTACTCGTGGTTTACGAGGACACGTATGACTATTGTATATGATTCAGCAGTAGACTATAGTTTACAACACTTGTGTGTGTTTACTCGTGGTTTATGAGGACACGTATGACTATTGTATGTGATTCAGCAGTAGACTATAGTTTACAACACTTGTGTTTACTCGTGGTTTACGAGGACACGTATGACTATTGTATGTGATTCAGCAGTAGACTATAGTTTACAACACTTGTGTTTACTCGTGGTTTACGAGGACACGTATGACTATTGTATGTGATTCAGCAGTAGACTATAGTTTACAACACTTGTGTTTACTCGTGGTTTACGAGGACACGTATGACTATTGTATGTGATTCAGCAGTAGACCATAGTTTACAACACTTGTGTGTGTTTACTCGTGGTTTACGAGGACACCTATGACTATTGTATATGATTCAGCAGTAGACTATAGTTTACAACACTTGTGTGTGTTTACTCGTGGTTTACGAGGACACGTATGACTATTGTATGTGATTAAGCAGTTGACTATAGTTTACAACACTTGTGTGTGTTTACTCGTGGTTTACGAGGACACAAGGCTTTCAGTAAACATTTAAGACACAGTTGTTAACAATAGTGTACTGTTGAATCACATTAAGTAGCAATTAAACAACTTCACTTCATATCATGTTATAAAGTATTAACAAACCTCTTTGACAGAGATGACATCACTTCCTTTCACGGCTGGATCGACAGGCTCATGGACACACTGGAAGATGGAAATAGAGAAAGGAGGAATATTGTGATTCAGCAGTAGACTATAGTTTACAACACTTGTGTGTGTTTACTCGTGGTTTACGAGGACACGTATGACTATTGTATGTGATTCAGCAGTAGACTATAGTTTACAACACTTGTGTGTGTTTACTCGTGGTTTACGAGGACACGTATGACTATTGTATGTGATTCAGCAGTAGACTATAGTTTACAACACTTGTGTGTGTTTACTCGTGGTTTACGAGGACACGTATGACTATTGTATGTGATTCAGCAGTAGACTATAGTTTACAACACTTGTGTGTGTTTACTCGTGGTTTACGAGGACACGTATGACTATTGTATATGATTCAGCAGTAGACTATAGTTTACAACACTTGTGTGTGTTTACTCGTGGTTTACGAGGACACCTATGACTATTGTATGTGATTCAGCAGTGGACCATAGTTTACAACACTTGTGTGTGTTTACTCGTGGTTTACGAGGACACGTATGACTATTGTATGTGATTCAGCAGTAGACTATAGTTTACAACACTTGTGTGTGTTTACTCGTGGTTTGCGAGGACACGTATGACTATTGTATGTGATTAAGCAGTTGACTATAGTTTACAACACTTGTGTGTGTTTACTCGTGGTTTACGAGGACAAGTATGACTATTGTATGTGATTCAGCAGTAGACTATAGTTTACAACACTTGTGTGTGTTTACTCGTGGTTTACGAGGACACGTATGACTATTGTATGTGATTCAGCAGTAGACTATAGTTTACAACACTTGTGTGTGTTTACGAGGACATGTATGACTATTGTATATGATTCAGCAGTAGACTATAGTTTACAACACTTGTGTGTGTTTACTTGTGGTTTACGAGCACATGTATGACTATTGTATGTGATTCAGCAGTAGACTATAGTTTACAACACTGGTGTGTGTTTACTCGTGGTTTACGAGGACACCTATGACTATTGTATGTGATTCAGCAGTAGACTATAGTTTACAACACTTGTGTGTGTTACTCGTGGTTTACGAGGACACGTATGACTATTGTATGTGATTCAGCAGTAGACTATAGTTTACAACACTTGTGTTTACTCGTGGTTTACGAGGACACGTATGACTATTGTATGTGATTCAGCAGTAGACTATAGTTTACAACACTTGTGTGTGTTACTCGTGGTTTACGAGGACACCTATGACTATTGTATGTGATTCAGCAGTAGACTATAGTTTACAACACTTGTGTTTACTCGTGGTTTACGAGGACACGTATGACTATTGTATGTGATTCAGCAGTAGACCATAGTTTACAACACTTGTGTGTGTTTACTCGTGGTTTACGAGGACACCTATGACTATTGTATATGATTCAGCAGTAGACTATAGTTTACAACACTTGTGTGTGTTTACTCGTGGTTTACGAGGACACGTATGACTATTGTATGTGATTAAGCAGTTGACTATAGTTTACAACACTTGTGTGTGTTTACTCGTGGTTTACGAGGACACAAGGCTTTCAGTAAACATTTAAGACACAGTTGTTAACAATAGTGTACTGTTGAATCACATTAAGTAGCAATTAAACAACTTCACTTCATATCATGTTATAAAGTATTAACAAACCTCTTTGACAGAGATGACATCACTTCCTTTCACGGCTGGATCGACAGGCTCATGGACACACTGGAAGATGGAAATAGAGAAAGGAGGAATATTGTGATTCAGCAGTAGACTATAGTTTACAACACTTGTGTGTGTTTACTCGTGGTTTACGAGGACACGTATGACTATTGTATGTGATTCAGCAGTAGACTATAGTTTACAACACTTGTGTGTGTTTACTCGTGGTTTACGAGGACACGTATGACTATTGTATGTGATTCAGCAGTAGACTATAGTTTACAACACTTGTGTGTGTTTACTCGTGGTTTACGAGGACACGTATGACTATTGTATGTGATTCAGCAGTAGACTATAGTTTACAACACTTGTGTGTGTTTACTCGTGGTTTACGAGGACACGTATGACTATTGTATATGATTCAGCAGTAGACTATAGTTTACAACACTTGTGTGTGTTTACTCGTGGTTTACGAGGACACCTATGACTATTGTATGTGATTCAGCAGTGGACCATAGTTTACAACAATTGTGTGTGTTTACTCGTGGTTTACGAGGACACGTATGACTATTGTATGTGATTCAGCAGTAGACTATAGTTTACAACACTTGTGTGTGTTTACTCGTGGTTTGCGAGGACACGTATGACTATTGTATGTGATTAAGCAGTTGACTATAGTTTACAACACTTGTGTGTGTTTACTCGTGGTTTACGAGGACAAGTATGACTATTGTATGTGATTCAGCAGTAGACTATAGTTTACAACACTTGTGTGTGTTTACTCGTGGTTTACGAGGACACGTATGACTATTGTATGTGATTCAGCAGTAGACTATAGTTTACAACACTTGTGTGTGTTACTCGTGGTTTACGAGGACACGTATGACTATTGTATGTGATTCAGCAGTAGACTATAGTTTACAACACTTGTGTGTGTTACTCGTGGTTTACGAGGACACCTATGACTATTGTATGTGATTCAGCAGTAGACTATAGTTTACAACACTTGTGTGTGTTTACTCGTGGTTTACGAGGACACGTATGACTATTGTATGTGATTCAGCAGTAGACCATAGTTTACAACACTTGTGTGTGTTTACTCGTGGTTTACGAGGACACCTATGACTATTGTATGTGATTCAGCAGTAGACTATAGTTTACAACACTTGTGTGTGTTTACGAGGACATGTATGACTATTGTATATGATTCAGCAGTAGACTATAGTTTACAACACTTGTGTGTGTTTACTTGTGGTTTACGAGCACATGTATGACTATTGTATGTGATTCAGCAGTAGACTATAGTTTACAACACTGGTGTGTGTTTACTCGTGGTTTACGAGGACACCTATGACTATTGTATGTGATTCAGCAGTAGACTATAGTTTACAACACTTGTGTGTGTTACTCGTGGTTTACGAGGACACGTATGACTATTGTATGTGATTCAGCAGTAGACTATAGTTTACAACACTTGTGTTTACTCGTGGTTTACGAGGACACGTATGACTATTGTATGTGATTCAGCAGTAGACTATAGTTTACAACACTTGTGTGTGTTACTCGTGGTTTACGAGGACACCTATGACTATTGTATGTGATTCAGCAGTAGACTATAGTTTACAACACTTGTGTTTACTCGTGGTTTACGAGGACACGTATGACTATTGTATGTGATTCAGCAGTAGACCATAGTTTACAACACTTGTGTGTGTTTACTCGTGGTTTACGAGGACACCTATGACTATTGTATATGATTCAGCAGTAGACTATAGTTTACAACACTTGTGTGTGTTTACTCGTGGTTTACGAGGACACGTATGACTATTGTATGTGATTAAGCAGTTGACTATAGTTTACAACACTTGTGTGTGTTTACTCGTGGTTTACGAGGACACAAGGCTTTCAGTAAACATTTAAGACACAGTTGTTAACAATAGTGTACTGTTGAATCACATTAAGTAGCAATTAAACAACTTCACTTCATATCATGTTATAAAGTATTAACAAACCTCTTTGACAGAGATGACATCACTTCCTTTCACGGCTGGATCGACAGGCTCATGGACACACTGGAAGATGGAAATAGAGAAAGGAGGAATATTGTGATTCAGCAGTAGACTATAGTTTACAACACTTGTGTGTGTTTACTCGTGGTTTACGAGGACACGTATGACTATTGTATGTGATTCAGCAGTAGACTATAGTTTACAACACTTGTGTGTGTTTACTCGTGGTTTACGAGGACACGTATGACTATTGTATGTGATTCAGCAGTAGACTATAGTTTACAACACTTGTGTGTGTTTACTCGTGGTTTACGAGGACACGTATGACTATTGTATGTGATTCAGCAGTAGACTATAGTTTACAACACTTGTGTGTGTTTACTCGTGGTTTACGAGGACACGTATGACTATTGTATATGATTCAGCAGTAGACTATAGTTTACAACACTTGTGTGTGTTACTCGTGGTTTACGAGGACACCTATGACTATTGTATGTGATTCAGCAGTAGACTATAGTTTACAACACTTGTGTGTGTTTACTCGTGGTTTACGAGGACACGTATGACTATTGTATGTGATTCAGCAGTAGACCATAGTTTACAACACTTGTGTGTGTTTACTCGTGGTTTACGAGGACAAGTATGACTATTGTATGTGATTCAGCAGTAGACTATAGTTTACAACACTTGTGTGTGTTTACTCGTGGTTTACGAGGACACGTATGACTATTGTATGTGATTCAGCAGTAGACTATAGTTTACAACACTTGTGTGTGTTACTCGTGGTTTACGAGGACACGTATGACTATTGTATGTGATTCAGCAGTAGACTATAGTTTACAACACTTGTGTGTGTTACTCGTGGTTTACGAGGACACCTATGACTATTGTATGTGATTCAGCAGTAGACTATAGTTTACAACACTTGTGTGTGTTTACTCGTGGTTTACGAGGACACGTATGACTATTGTATGTGATTCAGCAGTAGACCATAGTTTACAACACTTGTGTGTGTTTACTCGTGGTTTACGAGGACACCTATGACTATTGTATGTGATTCAGCAGTAGACTATAGTTTACAACACTTGTGTGTGTTTACGAGGACATGTATGACTATTGTATATGATTCAGCAGTAGACTATAGTTTACAACACTTGTGTGTGTTTACTTGTGGTTTACGAGCACATGTATGACTATTGTATGTGATTCAGCAGTAGACTATAGTTTACAACACTGGTGTGTGTTTACTCGTGGTTTACGAGGACACCTATGACTATTGTATGTGATTCAGCAGTAGACTATAGTTTACAACACTTGTGTGTGTTACTCGTGGTTTACGAGGACACGTATGACTATTGTATGTGATTCAGCAGTAGACTATAGTTTACAACACTTGTGTTTACTCGTGGTTTACGAGGACACGTATGACTATTGTATGTGATTCAGCAGTAGACTATAGTTTACAACACTTGTGTGTGTTACTCGTGGTTTACGAGGACACCTATGACTATTGTATGTGATTCAGCAGTAGACTATAGTTTACAACACTTGTGTTTACTCGTGGTTTACGAGGACACGTATGACTATTGTATGTGATTCAGCAGTAGACCATAGTTTACAACACTTGTGTGTGTTTACTCGTGGTTTACGAGGACACCTATGACTATTGTATATGATTCAGCAGTAGACTATAGTTTACAACACTTGTGTGTGTTTACTCGTGGTTTACGAGGACACGTATGACTATTGTATGTGATTAAGCAGTTGACTATAGTTTACAACACTTGTGTGTGTTTACTCGTGGTTTACGAGGACACAAGGCTTTCAGTAAACATTTAAGACACAGTTGTTAACAATAGTGTACTGTTGAATCACATTAAGTAGCAATTAAACAACTTCACTTCATATCATGTTATAAAGTATTAACAAACCTCTTTGACAGAGATGACATCACTTCCTTTCACGGCTGGATCGACAGGCTCATGGACACACTGGAAGATGGAAATAGAGAAAGGAGGAATATTGTGATTCAGCAGTAGACTATAGTTTACAACACTTGTGTGTGTTTACTCGTGGTTTACGAGGACACGTATGACTATTGTATGTGATTCAGCAGTAGACTATAGTTTACAACACTTGTGTGTGTTTACTCGTGGTTTACGAGGACACGTATGACTATTGTATGTGATTCAGCAGTAGACTATAGTTTACAACACTTGTGTGTGTTTACTCGTGGTTTACGAGGACACGTATGACTATTGTATGTGATTCAGCAGTAGACTATAGTTTACAACACTTGTGTGTGTTTACTCGTGGTTTACGAGGACACGTATGACTATTGTATATGATTCAGCAGTAGACTATAGTTTACAACACTTGTGTGTGTTTACTCGTGGTTTACGAGGACACCTATGACTATTGTATGTGATTCAGCAGTGGACCATAGTTTACAACACTTGTGTGTGTTTACTCGTGGTTTACGAGGACACGTATGACTATTGTATGTGATTCAGCAGTAGACTATAGTTTACAACACTTGTGTGTGTTTACTCGTGGTTTGCGAGGACACGTATGACTATTGTATGTGATTAAGCAGTTGACTATAGTTTACAACACTTGTGTGTGTTTACTCGTGGTTTACGAGGACAAGTATGACTATTGTATGTGATTCAGCAGTAGACTATAGTTTACAACACTTGTGTGTGTTTACTCGTGGTTTACGAGGACACGTATGACTATTGTATGTGATTCAGCAGTAGACTATAGTTTACAACACTTGTGTGTGTTACTCGTGGTTTACGAGGACACGTATGACTATTGTATGTGATTCAGCAGTAGACTATAGTTTACAACACTTGTGTGTGTTACTCGTGGTTTACGAGGACACCTATGACTATTGTATGTGATTCAGCAGTAGACTATAGTTTACAACACTTGTGTGTGTTTACTCGTGGTTTACGAGGACACGTATGACTATTGTATGTGATTCAGCAGTAGACCATAGTTTACAACACTTGTGTGTGTTTACTCGTGGTTTACGAGGACACCTATGACTATTGTATGTGATTCAGCAGTAGACTATAGTTTACAACACTTGTGTGTGTTTACGAGGACATGTATGACTATTGTATATGATTCAGCAGTAGACTATAGTTTACAACACTTGTGTGTGTTTACTTGTGGTTTACGAGCACATGTATGACTATTGTATGTGATTCAGCAGTAGACCATAGTTTACAACACTTGTGTGTGTTTACTCGTGGTTTACGAGGACACCTATGACTATTGTATATGATTCAGCAGTAGACTATAGTTTACAACACTTGTGTGTGTTTACTTGTGGTTTACGAGCACATGTATGACTATTGTATGTGATTCAGCAGTAGACTATAGTTTACAACACTGGTGTGTGTTTACTCGTGGTTTACGAGGACACCTATGACTATTGTATGTGATTCAGCAGTAGACTATAGTTTACAACACTTGTGTGTGTTTACTCGTGGTTTACGAGGACACGTATGACTATTGTATGTGATTCAGCAGTAGACTATAGTTTACAACACTTGTGTGTGTTTACTCGTGGTTTACGAGGACACGTATGACTATTGTATATGATTCAGCAGTAGACTATAGTTTACAACACTTGTGTGTGTTTACTCGTGGTTTACGAGGACACCTATGACTATTGTATGTGATTCAGCAGTGGACCATAGTTTACAACACTTGTGTGTGTTTACTCGTGGTTTACGAGGACACGTATGACTATTGTATGTGATTCAGCAGTAGACTATAGTTTACAACACTTGTGTGTGTTTACTCGTGGTTTGCGAGGACACGTATGACTATTGTATGTGATTAAGCAGTTGACTATAGTTTACAACACTTGTGTGTGTTTACTCGTGGTTTACGAGGACAAGTATGACTATTGTATGTGATTCAGCAGTAGACTATAGTTTACAACACTTGTGTGTGTTTACTCGTGGTTTACGAGGACACGTATGACTATTGTATGTGATTCAGCAGTAGACTATAGTTTACAACACTTGTGTGTGTTACTCGTGGTTTACGAGGACACGTATGACTATTGTATGTGATTCAGCAGTAGACTATAGTTTACAACACTTGTGTGTGTTACTCGTGGTTTACGAGGACACCTATGACTATTGTATGTGATTCAGCAGTAGACTATAGTTTACAACACTTGTGTGTGTTTACTCGTGGTTTACGAGGACACGTATGACTATTGTATGTGATTCAGCAGTAGACCATAGTTTACAACACTTGTGTGTGTTTACTCGTGGTTTACGAGGACACCTATGACTATTGTATGTGATTCAGCAGTAGACTATAGTTTACAACACTTGTGTGTGTTTACGAGGACATGTATGACTATTGTATATGATTCAGCAGTAGACTATAGTTTACAACACTTGTGTGTGTTTACTTGTGGTTTACGAGCACATGTATGACTATTGTATGTGATTCAGCAGTAGACTATAGTTTACAACACTGGTGTGTGTTTACTCGTGGTTTACGAGGACACCTATGACTATTGTATGTGATTCAGCAGTAGACTATAGTTTACAACACTTGTGTGTGTTACTCGTGGTTTACGAGGACACGTATGACTATTGTATGTGATTCAGCAGTAGACTATAGTTTACAACACTTGTGTTTACTCGTGGTTTACGAGGACACGTATGACTATTGTATGTGATTCAGCAGTAGACTATAGTTTACAACACTTGTGTGTGTTACTCGTGGTTTACGAGGACACCTATGACTATTGTATGTGATTCAGCAGTAGACTATAGTTTACAACACTTGTGTTTACTCGTGGTTTACGAGGACACGTATGACTATTGTATGTGATTCAGCAGTAGACTATAGTTTACAACACTTGTGTTTACTCGTGGTTTATGAGGACACGTATGACTATTGTATGTGATTCAGCAGTAGACTATAGTTTACAACACTTGTGTTTACTCGTGGTTTACGAGGACACGTATGACTATTGTATGTGATTCAGCAGTAGACTATAGTTTACAACACTTGTGTGTGTTACTCGTGGTTTACGAGGACACGTATGACTATTGTATGTGATTCAGCAGTAGACTATAGTTTACAACACTTGTGTTTACTCGTGGTTTACGAGGACACGTATGACTATTGTATGTGATTCAGCAGTAGACTATAGTTTACAACACTTGTGTTTACTCGTGGTTTACGAGGACACGTATGACTATTGTATGTGATTCAGCAGTAGACTATAGTTTACAACACTTGTGTGTGTTTACTCGTGGTTTACGAGGACACCTATGACTATTGTATGTGATTCAGCAGTGGACCATAGTTTACAACACTTGTGTGTGTTTACTCGTGGTTTACGAGGACACGTATGACTATTGTATGTGATTCAGCAGTAGACTATAGTTTACAACACTTGTGTGTGTTTACTCGTGGTTTGCGAGGACACGTATGACTATTGTATGTGATTAAGCAGTTGACTATAGTTTACAACACTTGTGTGTGTTTACTCGTGGTTTACGAGGACAAGTATGACTATTGTATGTGATTCAGCAGTAGACTATAGTTTACAACACTTGTGTGTGTTTACTCGTGGTTTACGAGGACACGTATGACTATTGTATGTGATTCAGCAGTAGACTATAGTTTACAACACTTGTGTGTGTTACTCGTGGTTTACGAGGACACGTATGACTATTGTATGTGATTCAGCAGTAGACTATAGTTTACAACACTTGTGTGTGTTACTCGTGGTTTACGAGGACACCTATGACTATTGTATGTGATTCAGCAGTAGACTATAGTTTACAACACTTGTGTGTGTTTACTCGTGGTTTACGAGGACACGTATGACTATTGTATGTGATTCAGCAGTAGACCATAGTTTACAACACTTGTGTGTGTTTACTCGTGGTTTACGAGGACACCTATGACTATTGTATGTGATTCAGCAGTAGACTATAGTTTACAACACTTGTGTGTGTTTACGAGGACATGTATGACTATTGTATATGATTCAGCAGTAGACTATAGTTTACAACACTTGTGTGTGTTTACTTGTGGTTTACGAGCACATGTATGACTATTGTATGTGATTCAGCAGTAGACTATAGTTTACAACACTGGTGTGTGTTTACTCGTGGTTTACGAGGACACCTATGACTATTGTATGTGATTCAGCAGTAGACTATAGTTTACAACACTTGTGTGTGTTACTCGTGGTTTACGAGGACACGTATGACTATTGTATGTGATTCAGCAGTAGACTATAGTTTACAACACTTGTGTTTACTCGTGGTTTACGAGGACACGTATGACTATTGTATGTGATTCAGCAGTAGACTATAGTTTACAACACTTGTGTGTGTTACTCGTGGTTTACGAGGACACCTATGACTATTGTATGTGATTCAGCAGTAGACTATAGTTTACAACACTTGTGTTTACTCGTGGTTTACGAGGACACGTATGACTATTGTATGTGATTCAGCAGTAGACCATAGTTTACAACACTTGTGTGTGTTTACTCGTGGTTTACGAGGACACCTATGACTATTGTATATGATTCAGCAGTAGACTATAGTTTACAACACTTGTGTGTGTTTACTCGTGGTTTACGAGGACACGTATGACTATTGTATGTGATTAAGCAGTTGACTATAGTTTACAACACTTGTGTGTGTTTACTCGTGGTTTACGAGGACACAAGGCTTTCAGTAAACATTTAAGACACAGTTGTTAACAATAGTGTACTGTTGAATCACATTAAGTAGCAATTAAACAACTTCACTTCATATCATGTTATAAAGTATTAACAAACCTCTTTGACAGAGATGACATCACTTCCTTTCACGGCTGGATCGACAGGCTCATGGACACACTGGAAGATGGAAATAGAGAAAGGAGGAATATTGTGATTCAGCAGTAGACTATAGTTTACAACACTTGTGTGTGTTTACTCGTGGTTTACGAGGACACGTATGACTATTGTATGTGATTCAGCAGTAGACTATAGTTTACAACACTTGTGTGTGTTTACTCGTGGTTTACGAGGACACGTATGACTATTGTATGTGATTCAGCAGTAGACTATAGTTTACAACACTTGTGTGTGTTTACTCGTGGTTTACGAGGACACGTATGACTATTGTATGTGATTCAGCAGTAGACTATAGTTTACAACACTTGTGTGTGTTTACTCGTGGTTTACGAGGACACGTATGACTATTGTATATGATTCAGCAGTAGACTATAGTTTACAACACTTGTGTGTGTTACTCGTGGTTTACGAGGACACCTATGACTATTGTATGTGATTCAGCAGTAGACTATAGTTTACAACACTTGTGTGTGTTTACTCGTGGTTTACGAGGACACGTATGACTATTGTATGTGATTCAGCAGTAGACCATAGTTTACAACACTTGTGTGTGTTTACTCGTGGTTTACGAGGACAAGTATGACTATTGTATGTGATTCAGCAGTAGACTATAGTTTACAACACTTGTGTGTGTTTACTCGTGGTTTACGAGGACACGTATGACTATTGTATGTGATTCAGCAGTAGACTATAGTTTACAACACTTGTGTGTGTTACTCGTGGTTTACGAGGACACGTATGACTATTGTATGTGATTCAGCAGTAGACTATAGTTTACAACACTTGTGTGTGTTACTCGTGGTTTACGAGGACACCTATGACTATTGTATGTGATTCAGCAGTAGACTATAGTTTACAACACTTGTGTGTGTTTACTCGTGGTTTACGAGGACACGTATGACTATTGTATGTGATTCAGCAGTAGACCATAGTTTACAACACTTGTGTGTGTTTACTCGTGGTTTACGAGGACACCTATGACTATTGTATGTGATTCAGCAGTAGACTATAGTTTACAACACTTGTGTGTGTTTACGAGGACATGTATGACTATTGTATATGATTCAGCAGTAGACTATAGTTTACAACACTTGTGTGTGTTTACTTGTGGTTTACGAGCACATGTATGACTATTGTATGTGATTCAGCAGTAGACTATAGTTTACAACACTGGTGTGTGTTTACTCGTGGTTTACGAGGACACCTATGACTATTGTATGTGATTCAGCAGTAGACTATAGTTTACAACACTTGTGTGTGTTACTCGTGGTTTACGAGGACACGTATGACTATTGTATGTGATTCAGCAGTAGACTATAGTTTACAACACTTGTGTTTACTCGTGGTTTACGAGGACACGTATGACTATTGTATGTGATTCAGCAGTAGACTATAGTTTACAACACTTGTGTGTGTTACTCGTGGTTTACGAGGACACCTATGACTATTGTATGTGATTCAGCAGTAGACTATAGTTTACAACACTTGTGTTTACTCGTGGTTTACGAGGACACGTATGACTATTGTATGTGATTCAGCAGTAGACCATAGTTTACAACACTTGTGTGTGTTTACTCGTGGTTTACGAGGACACCTATGACTATTGTATATGATTCAGCAGTAGACTATAGTTTACAACACTTGTGTGTGTTTACTCGTGGTTTACGAGGACACGTATGACTATTGTATGTGATTAAGCAGTTGACTATAGTTTACAACACTTGTGTGTGTTTACTCGTGGTTTACGAGGACACAAGGCTTTCAGTAAACATTTAAGACACAGTTGTTAACAATAGTGTACTGTTGAATCACATTAAGTAGCAATTAAACAACTTCACTTCATATCATGTTATAAAGTA
The DNA here is from genome assembly GCF_049309525.1 of Garra rufa. Taxonomy (NCBI): domain Eukaryota; kingdom Metazoa; phylum Chordata; class Actinopteri; order Cypriniformes; family Cyprinidae; genus Garra; species Garra rufa. The sequence goes on from NC_133361.1 coordinate 94,852,707, forward strand.
TTAACAAACCTCTTTGACAGAGATGACATCACTTCCTTTCACGGCTGGATCGACAGGCTCATGGACACACTGGAAGATGGAAATAGAGAAAGGAGGAATATTGTGATTCAGCAGTAGACTATAGTTTACAACACTTGTGTGTGTTTACTCGTGGTTTACGAGGACACGTATGACTATTGTATGTGATTCAGCAGTAGACTATAGTTTACAACACTTGTGTGTGTTTACTCGTGGTTTACGAGGACACGTATGACTATTGTATGTGATTCAGCAGTAGACTATAGTTTACAACACTTGTGTGTGTTTACTCGTGGTTTACGAGGACACGTATGACTATTGTATGTGATTCAGCAGTAGACTATAGTTTACAACACTTGTGTGTGTTTACTCGTGGTTTACGAGGACACGTATGACTATTGTATATGATTCAGCAGTAGACTATAGTTTACAACACTTGTGTGTGTTTACTCGTGGTTTACGAGGACACCTATGACTATTGTATGTGATTCAGCAGTGGACCATAGTTTACAACACTTGTGTGTGTTTACTCGTGGTTTACGAGGACACGTATGACTATTGTATGTGATTCAGCAGTAGACTATAGTTTACAACACTTGTGTGTGTTTACTCGTGGTTTGCGAGGACACGTATGACTATTGTATGTGATTAAGCAGTTGACTATAGTTTACAACACTTGTGTGTGTTTACTCGTGGTTTACGAGGACAAGTATGACTATTGTATGTGATTCAGCAGTAGACTATAGTTTACAACACTTGTGTGTGTTTACTCGTGGTTTACGAGGACACGTATGACTATTGTATGTGATTCAGCAGTAGACTATAGTTTACAACACTTGTGTGTGTTACTCGTGGTTTACGAGGACACGTATGACTATTGTATGTGATTCAGCAGTAGACTATAGTTTACAACACTTGTGTGTGTTACTCGTGGTTTACGAGGACACCTATGACTATTGTATGTGATTCAGCAGTAGACTATAGTTTACAACACTTGTGTGTGTTTACTCGTGGTTTACGAGGACACGTATGACTATTGTATGTGATTCAGCAGTAGACCATAGTTTACAACACTTGTGTGTGTTTACTCGTGGTTTACGAGGACACCTATGACTATTGTATGTGATTCAGCAGTAGACTATAGTTTACAACACTTGTGTGTGTTTACGAGGACATGTATGACTATTGTATATGATTCAGCAGTAGACTATAGTTTACAACACTTGTGTGTGTTTACTTGTGGTTTACGAGCACATGTATGACTATTGTATGTGATTCAGCAGTAGACTATAGTTTACAACACTGGTGTGTGTTTACTCGTGGTTTACGAGGACACCTATGACTATTGTATGTGATTCAGCAGTAGACTATAGTTTACAACACTTGTGTGTGTTACTCGTGGTTTACGAGGACACGTATGACTATTGTATGTGATTCAGCAGTAGACTATAGTTTACAACACTTGTGTTTACTCGTGGTTTACGAGGACACGTATGACTATTGTATGTGATTCAGCAGTAGACTATAGTTTACAACACTTGTGTGTGTTACTCGTGGTTTACGAGGACACCTATGACTATTGTATGTGATTCAGCAGTAGACTATAGTTTACAACACTTGTGTTTACTCGTGGTTTACGAGGACACGTATGACTATTGTATGTGATTCAGCAGTAGACTATAGTTTACAACACTTGTGTTTACTCGTGGTTTATGAGGACACGTATGACTATTGTATGTGATTCAGCAGTAGACTATAGTTTACAACACTTGTGTTTACTCGTGGTTTACGAGGACACGTATGACTATTGTATGTGATTCAGCAGTAGACTATAGTTTACAACACTTGTGTGTGTTACTCGTGGTTTACGAGGACACGTATGACTATTGTATGTGATTCAGCAGTAGACTATAGTTTACAACACTTGTGTTTACTCGTGGTTTACGAGGACACGTATGACTATTGTATGTGATTCAGCAGTAGACTATAGTTTACAACACTTGTGTTTACTCGTGGTTTACGAGGACACGTATGACTATTGTATGTGATTCAGCAGTAGACTATAGTTTACAACACTTGTGTTTACTCGTGGTTTACGAGGACACCTATGACTATTGTATGTGATTCAGCAGTAGACTATAGTTTACAACACTTGTGTTTACTCGTGGTTTACGAGGACACGTATGACTATTGTATGTGATTCAGCAGTAGACTATAGTTTACAACACTTGTGTGTGTTACTCGTGGTTTACGAGGACACCTATGACTATTGTATGTGATTCAGCAGTAGACTATAGTTTACAACACTTGTGTTTACTCGTGGTTTACGAGGACACGTATGACTATTGTATGTGATTCAGCAGTAGACTATAGTTTACAACACTTGTGTTTACTCGTGGTTTACGAGGACACGTATGACTATTGTATGTGATTCAGCAGTAGACTATAGTTTACAACACTTGTGTGTGTTACTCGTGGTTTACGAGGACACCTATGACTATTGTATGTGATTCAGCAGTAGACTATAGTTTACAACACTTGTGTTTACTCGTGGTTTACGAGGACACGTATGACTATTGTATGTGATTCAGCAGTAGACTATAGTTTACAACACTTGTGTGTGTTTACTCGTGGTTTATGAGGACACGTATGACTATTGTATGTGATTCAGCAGTAGACTATAGTTTACAACACTTGTGTGTGTTTACTCGTGGTTTACAAGGACACGTATGACTATTGTATGTGATTCAGCAGTAGACTATAGTTTACAACACTTGTGTTTACTCGTGGTTTATGAGGACACGTATGACTATTGTATATGATTCAGCAGTAGACTATAGTTTACAACACTTGTGTGTGTTACTCGTGGTTTACGAGGACACGTATGACTATTGTATGTGATTCAGCAGTAGACTATAGTTTACAACACTTGTGTTTACTCGTGGTTTACGAGGACACGTATGACTATTGTATGTGATTCAGCAGTAGACTATAGTTTACAACACTTGTGTTTACTCGTGGTTTACGAGGACACGTATGACTATTGTATGTGATTCAGCAGTAGACTATAGTTTACAACACTTGTGTTTACTCGTGGTTTACGAGGACACCTATGACTATTGTATGTGATTCAGCAGTAGACTATAGTTTACAACACTTGTGTTTACTCGTGGTTTACGAGGACACGTATGACTATTGTATGTGATTCAGCAGTAGACTATAGTTTACAACACTTGTGTGTGTTACTCATGGTTTACGAGGACACCTATGACTATTGTATGTGATTCAGCAGTAGACTATAGTTTACAACACTTGTGTTTACTCGTGGTTTACGAGGACACGTATGACTATTGTATGTGATTCAGCAGTAGACTATAGTTTACAACACTTGTGTTTACTCGTGGTTTACGAGGACACGTATGACTATTGTATGTGATTCAGCAGTAGACTATAGTTTACAACACTTGTGTGTGTTACTCGTGGTTTACGAGGACACCTATGACTATTGTATGTGATTCAGCAGTAGACTATAGTTTACAACACTTGTGTTTACTCGTGGTTTACGAGGACACGTATGACTATTGTATGTGATTCAGCAGTAGACTATAGTTTACAACACTTGTGTGTGTTTACTCGTGGTTTATGAGGACACGTATGACTATTGTATGTGATTCAGCAGTAGACTATAGTTTACAACACTTGTGTGTGTTTACTCGTGGTTTATGAGGACACGTATGACTATTGTATGTGATTCAGCAGTAGACTATAGTTTACAACACTTGTGTTTACTCGTGGTTTATGAGGACACGTATGACTATTGTATATGATTCAGCAGTAGACTATAGTTTACAACACTTGTGTGTGTTACTCGTGGTTTACGAGGACACGTATGACTATTGTATGTGATTCAGCAGTAGACTATAGTTTACAACACTTGTGTGTGTTTACTCGTGGTTTACGAGGACACGTATGACTATTGTATGTGATTCAGCAGTAGACCATAGTTTACAACACTTGTGTGTGTTTACTCGTGGTTTACGAGGACACGTATGACTATTGTATGTGATTCAGCAGTAGACTATAGTTTACAACACTTGTGTGTGTTTACTCGTGGTTTACGAGGACACCTATGACTATTGTATGTGATTCAGCAGTAGACCATAGTTTACAACACTTGTGTGTGTTTACTCGTGGTTTACGAGGACACGTATGACTATTGTATGTGATTCAGCAGTAGACTATAGTTTACAACACTTGTGTGTGTTTACTCGTGGTTTACGAGGACACGTATGACTATTGTATATGATTCAGCAGTAGACTATAGTTTACAACACTTGTGTGTGTTTACTCGTGGTTTACGAGGACACGTATGACTATTGTATGTGATTCAGCAGTAGACCATAGTTTACAACACTTGTGTGTGTTTACTCGTGGTTTACGAGGACACGTATGACTATTGTATGTGATTCAGCAGTAGACTATAGTTTACAACACTTGTGTGTGTTTACTCGTGGTTTACGAGGACACGTATGACTATTGTATATGATTCAGCAGTAGACTATAGTTTACAACACTTGTGTGTGTTTACTCGTGGTTTACGAGGACACGTATGACTATTGTATGTGATTCAGCAGTAGACTATAGTTTACAACACTTGTGTTTACTCGTGGTTTATGAGGACACGTATGACTATTGTATATGATTCAGCAGTAGACTATAGTTTACAACACTTGTGTGTGTTTACTTGTGGTTTACGAGGACACGTATGACTATTGTATGTGATTCAGCAGTAGACTATAGTTTACAACACTTGTGTTTACTCGTGGTTTACGAGGACACGTATGACTATTGTATGTGATTCAGCAGTAGACTATAGTTTACAACACTTGTGTGTGTTTACTCGTGGTTTACGAGGACACGTATGACTATTGTATGTTATTCAGCAGTAGACTATAGTTTACAACACTTGTGTTTACTCGTGGTTTATGAGGACACGTATGACTATTGTATATGATTCAGCAGTAGACTATAGTTTACAACACTTGTGTGTGTTACTCGTGGTTTACGAGGACACATATGACTATTGTATATGATTCAGCAGTAGACTATAGTTTACAACACTTGTGTGTGTTACTCGTGGTTTACGAGGACACATATGACTATTGTATATGATTCAGCAGTAGACTATAGTTTACAACACTTGTGTGTGTTTACTCGTGGTTTACGAGGACAAGTATGACTATTGTATGTGATTCAGCAGTAGACTATAGTTTACAACACTTGTGTGTGTTTACTCGTGGTTTACGAGGACACGTATGACTATTGTATGTGATTCAGCAGTAGACTATAGTTTACAACACTTGTGTGTGTTACTCGTGGTTTACGAGGACACGTATGACTATTGTATGTGATTCAGCAGTAGACTATAGTTTACAACACTTGTGTGTGTTACTCGTGGTTTACGAGGACACCTATGACTATTGTATGTGATTCAGCAGTAGACTATAGTTTACAACACTTGTGTGTGTTTACTCGTGGTTTACGAGGACACGTATGACTATTGTATGTGATTCAGCAGTAGACCATAGTTTACAACACTTGTGTGTGTTTACTCGTGGTTTACGAGGACACCTATGACTATTGTATGTGATTCAGCAGTAGACTATAGTTTACAACACTTGTGTGTGTTTACGAGGACATGTATGACTATTGTATATGATTCAGCAGTAGACTATAGTTTACAACACTTGTGTGTGTTTACTTGTGGTTTACGAGCACATGTATGACTATTGTATGTGATTCAGCAGTAGACTATAGTTTACAACACTGGTGTGTGTTTACTCGTGGTTTACGAGGACACCTATGACTATTGTATGTGATTCAGCAGTAGACTATAGTTTACAACACTTGTGTGTGTTACTCGTGGTTTACGAGGACACGTATGACTATTGTATGTGATTCAGCAGTAGACTATAGTTTACAACACTTGTGTTTACTCGTGGTTTACGAGGACACGTATGACTATTGTATGTGATTCAGCAGTAGACTATAGTTTACAACACTTGTGTGTGTTACTCGTGGTTTACGAGGACACCTATGACTATTGTATGTGATTCAGCAGTAGACTATAGTTTACAACACTTGTGTTTACTCGTGGTTTACGAGGACACGTATGACTATTGTATGTGATTCAGCAGTAGACTATAGTTTACAACACTTGTGTTTACTCGTGGTTTATGAGGACACGTATGACTATTGTATGTGATTCAGCAGTAGACTATAGTTTACAACACTTGTGTTTACTCGTGGTTTACGAGGACACGTATGACTATTGTATGTGATTCAGCAGTAGACTATAGTTTACAACACTTGTGTGTGTTACTCGTGGTTTACGAGGACACGTATGACTATTGTATGTGATTCAGCAGTAGACTATAGTTTACAACACTTGTGTTTACTCGTGGTTTACGAGGACACGTATGACTATTGTATGTGATTCAGCAGTAGACTATAGTTTACAACACTTGTGTTTACTCGTGGTTTACGAGGACACGTATGACTATTGTATGTGATTCAGCAGTAGACTATAGTTTACAACACTTGTGTGTGTTTACTCGTGGTTTACGAGGACACCTATGACTATTGTATGTGATTCAGCAGTGGACCATAGTTTACAACACTTGTGTGTGTTTACTCGTGGTTTACGAGGACACGTATGACTATTGTATGTGATTCAGCAGTAGACTATAGTTTACAACACTTGTGTGTGTTTACTCGTGGTTTGCGAGGACACGTATGACTATTGTATGTGATTAAGCAGTTGACTATAGTTTACAACACTTGTGTGTGTTTACTCGTGGTTTACGAGGACAAGTATGACTATTGTATGTGATTCAGCAGTAGACTATAGTTTACAACACTTGTGTGTGTTTACTCGTGGTTTACGAGGACACGTATGACTATTGTATGTGATTCAGCAGTAGACTATAGTTTACAACACTTGTGTGTGTTACTCGTGGTTTACGAGGACACGTATGACTATTGTATGTGATTCAGCAGTAGACTATAGTTTACAACACTTGTGTGTGTTACTCGTGGTTTACGAGGACACCTATGACTATTGTATGTGATTCAGCAGTAGACTATAGTTTACAACACTTGTGTGTGTTTACTCGTGGTTTACGAGGACACGTATGACTATTGTATGTGATTCAGCAGTAGACCATAGTTTACAACACTTGTGTGTGTTTACTCGTGGTTTACGAGGACACCTATGACTATTGTATGTGATTCAGCAGTAGACTATAGTTTACAACACTTGTGTGTGTTTACGAGGACATGTATGACTATTGTATATGATTCAGCAGTAGACTATAGTTTACAACACTTGTGTGTGTTTACTTGTGGTTTACGAGCACATGTATGACTATTGTATGTGATTCAGCAGTAGACTATAGTTTACAACACTGGTGTGTGTTTACTCGTGGTTTACGAGGACACCTATGACTATTGTATGTGATTCAGCAGTAGACTATAGTTTACAACACTTGTGTGTGTTACTCGTGGTTTACGAGGACACGTATGACTATTGTATGTGATTCAGCAGTAGACTATAGTTTACAACACTTGTGTTTACTCGTGGTTTACGAGGACACGTATGACTATTGTATGTGATTCAGCAGTAGACTATAGTTTACAACACTTGTGTGTGTTACTCGTGGTTTACGAGGACACCTATGACTATTGTATGTGATTCAGCAGTAGACTATAGTTTACAACACTTGTGTTTACTCGTGGTTTACGAGGACACGTATGACTATTGTATGTGATTCAGCAGTAGACCATAGTTTACAACACTTGTGTGTGTTTACTCGTGGTTTACGAGGACACCTATGACTATTGTATATGATTCAGCAGTAGACTATAGTTTACAACACTTGTGTGTGTTTACTCGTGGTTTACGAGGACACGTATGACTATTGTATGTGATTAAGCAGTTGACTATAGTTTACAACACTTGTGTGTGTTTACTCGTGGTTTACGAGGACACAAGGCTTTCAGTAAACATTTAAGACACAGTTGTTAACAATAGTGTACTGTTGAATCACATTAAGTAGCAATTAAACAACTTCACTTCATATCATGTTATAAAGTATTAACAAACCTCTTTGACAGAGATGACATCACTTCCTTTCACGGCTGGATCGACAGGCTCATGGACACACTGGAAGATGGAAATAGAGAAAGGAGGAATATTGTGATTCAGCAGTAGACTATAGTTTACAACACTTGTGTGTGTTTACTCGTGGTTTACGAGGACACGTATGACTATTGTATGTGATTCAGCAGTAGACTATAGTTTACAACACTTGTGTGTGTTTACTCGTGGTTTACGAGGACACGTATGACTATTGTATGTGATTCAGCAGTAGACTATAGTTTACAACACTTGTGTGTGTTTACTCGTGGTTTACGAGGACACGTATGACTATTGTATGTGATTCAGCAGTAGACTATAGTTTACAACACTTGTGTGTGTTTACTCGTGGTTTACGAGGACACGTATGACTATTGTATATGATTCAGCAGTAGACTATAGTTTACAACACTTGTGTGTGTTTACTCGTGGTTTACGAGGACACCTATGACTATTGTATGTGATTCAGCAGTGGACCATAGTTTACAACACTTGTGTGTGTTTACTCGTGGTTTACGAGGACACGTATGACTATTGTATGTGATTCAGCAGTAGACTATAGTTTACAACACTTGTGTGTGTTTACTCGTGGTTTGCGAGGACACGTATGACTATTGTATGTGATTAAGCAGTTGACTATAGTTTACAACACTTGTGTGTGTTTACTCGTGGTTTACGAGGACAAGTATGACTATTGTATGTGATTCAGCAGTAGACTATAGTTTACAACACTTGTGTGTGTTTACTCGTGGTTTACGAGGACACGTATGACTATTGTATGTGATTCAGCAGTAGACTATAGTTTACAACACTTGTGTGTGTTACTCGTGGTTTACGAGGACACGTATGACTATTGTATGTGATTCAGCAGTAGACTATAGTTTACAACACTTGTGTGTGTTACTCGTGGTTTACGAGGACACCTATGACTATTGTATGTGATTCAGCAGTAGACTATAGTTTACAACACTTGTGTGTGTTTACTCGTGGTTTACGAGGACACGTATGACTATTGTATGTGATTCAGCAGTAGACCATAGTTTACAACACTTGTGTGTGTTTACTCGTGGTTTACGAGGACACCTATGACTATTGTATGTGATTCAGCAGTAGACTATAGTTTACAACACTTGTGTGTGTTTACGAGGACATGTATGACTATTGTATATGATTCAGCAGTAGACTATAGTTTACAACACTTGTGTGTGTTTACTTGTGGTTTACGAGCACATGTATGACTATTGTATGTGATTCAGCAGTAGACTATAGTTTACAACACTGGTGTGTGTTTACTCGTGGTTTACGAGGACACCTATGACTATTGTATGTGATTCAGCAGTAGACTATAGTTTACAACACTTGTGTGTGTTACTCGTGGTTTACGAGGACACGTATGACTATTGTATGTGATTCAGCAGTAGACTATAGTTTACAACACTTGTGTTTACTCGTGGTTTACGAGGACACGTATGACTATTGTATGTGATTCAGCAGTAGACTATAGTTTACAACACTTGTGTGTGTTACTCGTGGTTTACGAGGACACCTATGACTATTGTATGTGATTCAGCAGTAGACTATAGTTTACAACACTTGTGTTTACTCGTGGTTTACGAGGACACGTATGACTATTGTATGTGATTCAGCAGTAGACTATAGTTTACAACACTTGTGTTTACTCGTGGTTTATGAGGACACGTATGACTATTGTATGTGATTCAGCAGTAGACTATAGTTTACAACACTTGTGTTTACTCGTGGTTTACGAGGACACGTATGACTATTGTATGTGATTCAGCAGTAGACTATAGTTTACAACACTTGTGTGTGTTACTCGTGGTTTACGAGGACACGTATGACTATTGTATGTGATTCAGCAGTAGACTATAGTTTACAACACTTGTGTTTACTCGTGGTTTACGAGGACACGTATGACTATTGTATGTGATTCAGCAGTAGACTATAGTTTACAACACTTGTGTTTACTCGTGGTTTACGAGGACACGTATGACTATTGTATGTGATTCAGCAGTAGACTATAGTTTACAACACTTGTGTTTACTCGTGGTTTACGAGGACACCTATGACTATTGTATGTGATTCAGCAGTAGACTATAGTTTACAACACTTGTGTTTACTCGTGGTTTACGAGGACACGTATGACTATTGTATGTGATTCAGCAGTAGACTATAGTTTACAACACTTGTGTGTGTTACTCGTGGTTTACGAGGACACCTATGACTATTGTATGTGATTCAGCAGTAGACTATAGTTTACAACACTTGTGTTTACTCGTGGTTTACGAGGACACGTATGACTATTGTATGTGATTCAGCAGTAGACTATAGTTTACAACACTTGTGTTTACTCGTGGTTTACGAGGACACGTATGACTATTGTATGTGATTCAGCAGTAGACTATAGTTTACAACACTTGTGTGTGTTTACTCGTGGTTTACGAGGACACCTATGACTATTGTATGTGATTCAGCAGTAGACTATAGTTTACAACACTTGTGTTTACTCGTGGTTTACGAGGACACGTATGACTATTGTATGTGATTCAGCAGTAGACTATAGTTTACAACACTTGTGTGTGTTTACTCGTGGTTTATGAGGACACGTATGACTATTGTATGTGATTCAGCAGTAGACTATAGTTTACAACACTTGTGTGTGTTTACTCGTGGTTTACGAGGACACGTATGACTATTGTATGTGATTCAGCAGTAGACTATAGTTTACAACACTTGTGTTTACTCGTGGTTTATGAGGACACGTATGACTATTGTATATGATTCAGCAGTAGACTATAGTTTACAACACTTGTGTGTGTTACTCGTGGTTTACGAGGACACGTATGACTATTGTATGTGATTCAGCAGTAGACTATAGTTTACAACACTTGTGTTTACTTGTGTTTACTCGTGGTTTACGAGGACACGTATGACTATTGTATGTGATTCAGCAGTAGACTATAGTTTACAACACTTGTGTTTACTCGTGGTTTACGAGGATCACGTATGACTATTGTATGTGATTCAGCAGTGGCTATAGTTTACAACACTTGTGTTTACTCGTGGTTTACGAGGACACGTATGACTATTGTATGTGATTCAGCAGTAGACTATAGTTTACAACACTTGTGTTTACTCGTGGTTTACGAGGACACGTATGACTATTGTATGTGATTCAGCAGTAGACTATAGTTTACAACACTTGTGTTTACTCGTGGTTTACGAGGACACCTATGACTATTGTATGTGATTCAGCAGTAGACTATAGTTTACAACACTTGTGTTTACTCGTGGTTTACGAGGACACGTATGACTATTGTATGTGATTCAGCAGTAGACTATAGTTTACAACACTTGTGTTTACTCGTGGTTTACGAGGACACGTATGACTATTGTATGTGATTCAGCAGTAGACTATAGTTTACAACACTTGTGTGTTACTCGTGGTTTACGAGGACACGTATGACTATTGTATGTGATTCAGCAGTAGACTATAGTTTACAACACTTGTGTTTACTCGTGGTTTACGAGGACACGTATGACTATTGTATGTGATTCAGCAGTAGACTATAGTTTACAACACTTGTGTGTGTTACTCGTGGTTTACGAGGACACGTATGACTATTGTATGTGATTCAGCAGTAGACTATAGTTTACAACACTTGTGTGTGTTTACTCGTGGTTTATGAGGACACGTATGACTATTGTATGTGATTCAGCAGTAGACTATAGTTTACAACACTTGTGTTTACTCGTGGTTTATGAGGACACGTATGACTATTGTATATGATTCAGCAGTAGACTATAGTTTACAACACTTGTGTGTGTTACTCGTGGTTTACGAGGACACGTATGACTATTGTATGTGATTCAGCAGTAGACTATAGTTTACAACACTTGTGTGTGTTTACTCGTGGTTTACGAGGACACGTATGACTATTGTATGTGATTCAGCAGTAGACCTATAGTTTACAACACTTGTGTGTGTTTACTCGTGGTTTACGAGGACACGTATGACTATTGTATGTGATTCAGCAGTAGACTATAGTTTACAACACTTGTGTGTGTTTACTCGTGGTTTACGAGGACACGTATGACTATTGTATGTGATTCAGCAGTAGACCATAGTTTACAACACTTGTGTGTGTTTACTCGTGGTTTACGAGGACACGTATGACTATTGTATGTGATTCAGCAGTAGACTATAGTTTACAACACTTGTGTGTGTTTACTCGTGGTTTACGAGGACACGTATGACTATTGTATGTGATTCAGCAGTAGACTATAGTTTACAACACTTGTGTGTGTTTACTCGTGGTTTACGAGGACACGTATGACTATTGTATGTGATTCAGCAGTAGACCATAGTTTACAACACTTGTGTGTGTTTACTCGTGGTTTACGAGGACACGTATGACTATTGTATGTGATTCAGCAGTAGACTATAGTTTACAACACTTGTGTGTGTTTACTCGTGGTTTACGAGGACACGTATGACTATTGTATATGATTCAGCAGTAGACTATAGTTTACAACACTTGTGTGTGTTTACTCGTGGTTTACGAGGACACGTATGACTATTGTATGTGATTCAGCAGTAGACTATAGTTTACAACACTTGTGTGTTTACTCGTGGTTTATGAGGACACGTATGACTATTGTATATGATTCAGCAGTAGACTATAGTTTACAACACTTGTGTGTGTTTACTTGTGGTTTACGAGGACACGTATGACTATTGTATGTGATTCAGCAGTAGACTATAGTTTACAACACTTGTGTTTACTCGTGGTTTACGAGGACACGTATGACTATTGTATGTGATTCAGCAGTAGACTATAGTTTACAACACTTGTGTGTGTTTACTCGTGGTTTACGAGGACACGTATGACTATTGTATGTTATTCAGCAGTAGACTATAGTTTACAACACTTGTGTTTACTCGTGGTTTATGAGGACACGTATGACTATTGTATATGATTCAGCAGTAGACTATAGTTTACAACACTTGTGTGTGTTACTCGTGGTTTACGAGGACACATATGACTATTGTATATGATTCAGCAGTAGACTATAGTTTACAACACTTGTGTGTGTTACTCGTGGTTTACGAGGACACATATGACTATTGTATATGATTCAGCAGTAGACTATAGTTTACAACACTTGTGTGTGTTTACTCGTGGTTTACGAGGACAAGTATGACTATTGTATGTGATTCAGCAGTAGACTATAGTTTACAACACTTGTGTGTGTTTACTCGTGGTTTACGAGGACACGTATGACTATTGTATGTGATTCAGCAGTAGACTATAGTTTACAACACTTGTGTGTGTTACTCGTGGTTTACGAGGACACGTATGACTATTGTATGTGATTCAGCAGTAGACTATAGTTTACAACACTTGTGTGTGTTACTCGTGGTTTACGAGGACACCTATGACTATTGTATGTGATTCAGCAGTAGACTATAGTTTACAACACTTGTGTGTGTTTACTCGTGGTTTACGAGGACACGTATGACTATTGTATGTGATTCAGCAGTAGACCATAGTTTACAACACTTGTGTGTGTTTACTCGTGGTTTACGAGGACACCTATGACTATTGTATGTGATTCAGCAGTAGACTATAGTTTACAACACTTGTGTGTGTTTACGAGGACATGTATGACTATTGTATATGATTCAGCAGTAGACTATAGTTTACAACACTTGTGTGTGTTTACTTGTGGTTTACGAGCACATGTATGACTATTGTATGTGATTCAGCAGTAGACTATAGTTTACAACACTGGTGTGTGTTTACTCGTGGTTTACGAGGACACCTATGACTATTGTATGTGATTCAGCAGTAGACTATAGTTTACAACACTTGTGTGTGTTACTCGTGGTTTACGAGGACACGTATGACTATTGTATGTGATTCAGCAGTAGACTATAGTTTACAACACTTGTGTTTACTCGTGGTTTACGAGGACACGTATGACTATTGTATGTGATTCAGCAGTAGACTATAGTTTACAACACTTGTGTGTGTTACTCGTGGTTTACGAGGACACCTATGACTATTGTATGTGATTCAGCAGTAGACTATAGTTTACAACACTTGTGTTTACTCGTGGTTTACGAGGACACGTATGACTATTGTATGTGATTCAGCAGTAGACTATAGTTTACAACACTTGTGTTTACTCGTGGTTTATGAGGACACGTATGACTATTGTATGTGATTCAGCAGTAGACTATAGTTTACAACACTTGTGTTTACTCGTGGTTTACGAGGACACGTATGACTATTGTATGTGATTCAGCAGTAGACTATAGTTTACAACACTTGTGTGTGTTACTCGTGGTTTACGAGGACACGTATGACTATTGTATGTGATTCAGCAGTAGACTATAGTTTACAACACTTGTGTTTACTCGTGGTTTACGAGGACACGTATGACTATTGTATGTGATTCAGCAGTAGACTATAGTTTACAACACTTGTGTTTACTCGTGGTTTACGAGGACACGTATGACTATTGTATGTGATTTAGCAGTAGACTATAGTTTACAACACTTGTGTGTGTTTACTCGTGGTTTACGAGGACACCTATGACTATTGTATGTGATTCAGCAGTGGACCATAGTTTACAACACTTGTGTGTGTTTACTCGTGGTTTACGAGGACACGTATGACTATTGTATGTGATTCAGCAGTAGACTATAGTTTACAACACTTGTGTGTGTTTACTCGTGGTTTGCGAGGACACGTATGACTATTGTATGTGATTAAGCAGTTGACTATAGTTTACAACACTTGTGTGTGTTTACTCGTGGTTTACGAGGACAAGTATGACTATTGTATGTGATTCAGCAGTAGACTATAGTTTACAACACTTGTGTGTGTTTACTCGTGGTTTACGAGGACACGTATGACTATTGTATGTGATTCAGCAGTAGACTATAGTTTACAACACTTGTGTGTGTTACTCGTGGTTTACGAGGACACGTATGACTATTGTATGTGATTCAGCAGTAGACTATAGTTTACAACACTTGTGTGTGTTACTCGTGGTTTACGAGGACACCTATGACTATTGTATGTGATTCAGCAGTAGACTATAGTTTACAACACTTGTGTGTGTTTACTCGTGGTTTACGAGGACACGTATGACTATTGTATGTGATTCAGCAGTAGACCATAGTTTACAACACTTGTGTGTGTTTACTCGTGGTTTACGAGGACACCTATGACTATTGTATGTGATTCAGCAGTAGACTATAGTTTACAACACTTGTGTGTGTTTACGAGGACATGTATGACTATTGTATATGATTCAGCAGTAGACTATAGTTTACAACACTTGTGTGTGTTTACTTGTGGTTTACGAGCACATGTATGACTATTGTATGTGATTCAGCAGTAGACTATAGTTTACAACACTGGTGTGTGTTTACTCGTGGTTTACGAGGACACCTATGACTATTGTATGTGATTCAGCAGTAGACTATAGTTTACAACACTTGTGTGTGTTACTCGTGGTTTACGAGGACACGTATGACTATTGTATGTGATTCAGCAGTAGACTATAGTTTACAACACTTGTGTTTACTCGTGGTTTACGAGGACACGTATGACTATTGTATGTGATTCAGCAGTAGACTATAGTTTACAACACTTGTGTGTGTTACTCGTGGTTTACGAGGACACCTATGACTATTGTATGTGATTCAGCAGTAGACTATAGTTTACAACACTTGTGTTTACTCGTGGTTTACGAGGACACGTATGACTATTGTATGTGATTCAGCAGTAGACCATAGTTTACAACACTTGTGTGTGTTTACTCGTGGTTTACGAGGACACCTATGACTATTGTATATGATTCAGCAGTAGACTATAGTTTACAACACTTGTGTGTGTTTACTCGTGGTTTACGAGGACACGTATGACTATTGTATGTGATTAAGCAGTTGACTATAGTTTACAACACTTGTGTGTGTTTACTCGTGGTTTACGAGGACACAAGGCTTTCAGTAAACATTTAAGACACAGTTGTTAACAATAGTGTACTGTTGAATCACATTAAGTAGCAATTAAACAACTTCACTTCATATCATGTTATAAAGTATTAACAAACCTCTTTGACAGAGATGACATCACTTCCTTTCACGGCTGGATCGACAGGCTCATGGACACACTGGAAGATGGAAATAGAGAAAGGAGGAATATTGTGATTCAGCAGTAGACTATAGTTTACAACACTTGTGTGTGTTTACTCGTGGTTTACGAGGACACGTATGACTATTGTATGTGATTCAGCAGTAGACTATAGTTTACAACACTTGTGTGTGTTTACTCGTGGTTTACGAGGACACGTATGACTATTGTATGTGATTCAGCAGTAGACTATAGTTTACAACACTTGTGTGTGTTTACTCGTGGTTTACGAGGACACGTATGACTATTGTATGTGATTCAGCAGTAGACTATAGTTTACAACACTTGTGTGTGTTTACTCGTGGTTTACGAGGACACGTATGACTATTGTATATGATTCAGCAGTAGACTATAGTTTACAACACTTGTGTGTGTTACTCGTGGTTTACGAGGACACCTATGACTATTGTATGTGATTCAGCAGTAGACTATAGTTTACAACACTTGTGTGTGTTTACTCGTGGTTTACGAGGACACGTATGACTATTGTATGTGATTCAGCAGTAGACCATAGTTTACAACACTTGTGTGTGTTTACTCGTGGTTTACGAGGACAAGTATGACTATTGTATGTGATTCAGCAGTAGACTATAGTTTACAACACTTGTGTGTGTTTACTCGTGGTTTACGAGGACACGTATGACTATTGTATGTGATTCAGCAGTAGACTATAGTTTACAACACTTGTGTGTGTTACTCGTGGTTTACGAGGACACGTATGACTATTGTATGTGATTCAGCAGTAGACTATAGTTTACAACACTTGTGTGTGTTACTCGTGGTTTACGAGGACACCTATGACTATTGTATGTGATTCAGCAGTAGACTATAGTTTACAACACTTGTGTGTGTTTACTCGTGGTTTACGAGGACACGTATGACTATTGTATGTGATTCAGCAGTAGACCATAGTTTACAACACTTGTGTGTGTTTACTCGTGGTTTACGAGGACACCTATGACTATTGTATGTGATTCAGCAGTAGACTATAGTTTACAACACTTGTGTGTGTTTACGAGGACATGTATGACTATTGTATATGATTCAGCAGTAGACTATAGTTTACAACACTTGTGTGTGTTTACTTGTGGTTTACGAGCACATGTATGACTATTGTATGTGATTCAGCAGTAGACTATAGTTTACAACACTGGTGTGTGTTTACTCGTGGTTTACGAGGACACCTATGACTATTGTATGTGATTCAGCAGTAGACTATAGTTTACAACACTTGTGTGTGTTACTCGTGGTTTACGAGGACACGTATGACTATTGTATGTGATTCAGCAGTAGACTATAGTTTACAACACTTGTGTTTACTCGTGGTTTACGAGGACACGTATGACTATTGTATGTGATTCAGCAGTAGACTATAGTTTACAACACTTGTGTGTGTTACTCGTGGTTTACGAGGACACCTATGACTATTGTATGTGATTCAGCAGTAGACTATAGTTTACAACACTTGTGTTTACTCGTGGTTTACGAGGACACGTATGACTATTGTATGTGATTCAGCAGTAGACCATAGTTTACAACACTTGTGTGTGTTTACTCGTGGTTTACGAGGACACCTATGACTATTGTATATGATTCAGCAGTAGACTATAGTTTACAACACTTGTGTGTGTTTACTCGTGGTTTACGAGGACACGTATGACTATTGTATGTGATTAAGCAGTTGACTATAGTTTACAACACTTGTGTGTGTTTACTCGTGGTTTACGAGGACACAAGGCTTTCAGTAAACATTTAAGACACAGTTGTTAACAATAGTGTACTGTTGAATCACATTAAGTAGCAATTAAACAACTTCACTTCATATCATGTTATAAAGTATTAACAAACCTCTTTGACAGAGATGACATCACTTCCTTTCACGGCTGGATCGACAGGCTCATGGACACACTGGAAGATGGAAATAGAGAAAGGAGGAATATTGTGATTCAGCAGTAGACTATAGTTTACAACACTTGTGTGTGTTTACTCGTGGTTTACGAGGACACGTATGACTATTGTATGTGATTCAGCAGTAGACTATAGTTTACAACACTTGTGTGTGTTTACTCGTGGTTTACGAGGACACGTATGACTATTGTATGTGATTCAGCAGTAGACTATAGTTTACAACACTTGTGTGTGTTTACTCGTGGTTTACGAGGACACGTATGACTATTGTATGTGATTCAGCAGTAGACTATAGTTTACAACACTTGTGTGTGTTTACTCGTGGTTTACGAGGACACGTATGACTATTGTATATGATTCAGCAGTAGACTATAGTTTACAACACTTGTGTGTGTTTACTCGTGGTTTACGAGGACACCTATGACTATTGTATGTGATTCAGCAGTGGACCATAGTTTACAACACTTGTGTGTGTTTACTCGTGGTTTACGAGGACACGTATGACTATTGTATGTGATTCAGCAGTAGACTATAGTTTACAACACTTGTGTGTGTTTACTCGTGGTTTGCGAGGACACGTATGACTATTGTATGTGATTAAGCAGTTGACTATAGTTTACAACACTTGTGTGTGTTTACTCGTGGTTTACGAGGACAAGTATGACTATTGTATGTGATTCAGCAGTAGACTATAGTTTACAACACTTGTGTGTGTTTACTCGTGGTTTACGAGGACACGTATGACTATTGTATGTGATTCAGCAGTAGACTATAGTTTACAACACTTGTGTGTGTTACTCGTGGTTTACGAGGACACGTATGACTATTGTATGTGATTCAGCAGTAGACTATAGTTTACAACACTTGTGTGTGTTACTCGTGGTTTACGAGGACACCTATGACTATTGTATGTGATTCAGCAGTAGACTATAGTTTACAACACTTGTGTGTGTTTACTCGTGGTTTACGAGGACACGTATGACTATTGTATGTGATTCAGCAGTAGACCATAGTTTACAACACTTGTGTGTGTTTACTCGTGGTTTACGAGGACACCTATGACTATTGTATGTGATTCAGCAGTAGACTATAGTTTACAACACTTGTGTGTGTTTACGAGGACATGTATGACTATTGTATATGATTCAGCAGTAGACTATAGTTTACAACACTTGTGTGTGTTTACTTGTGGTTTACGAGCACATGTATGACTATTGTATGTGATTCAGCAGTAGACTATAGTTTACAACACTGGTGTGTGTTTACTCGTGGTTTACGAGGACACCTATGACTATTGTATGTGATTCAGCAGTAGACTATAGTTTACAACACTTGTGTGTGTTACTCGTGGTTTACGAGGACACGTATGACTATTGTATGTGATTCAGCAGTAGACTATAGTTTACAACACTTGTGTTTACTCGTGGTTTACGAGGACACGTATGACTATTGTATGTGATTCAGCAGTAGACTATAGTTTACAACACTTGTGTGTGTTACTCGTGGTTTACGAGGACACCTATGACTATTGTATGTGATTCAGCAGTAGACTATAGTTTACAACACTTGTGTTTACTCGTGGTTTACGAGGACACGTATGACTATTGTATGTGATTCAGCAGTAGACTATAGTTTACAACACTTGTGTTTACTCGTGGTTTATGAGGACACGTATGACTATTGTATGTGATTCAGCAGTAGACTATAGTTTACAACACTTGTGTTTACTCGTGGTTTACGAGGACACGTATGACTATTGTATGTGATTCAGCAGTAGACTATAGTTTACAACACTTGTGTGTGTTACTCGTGGTTTACGAGGACACGTATGACTATTGTATGTGATTCAGCAGTAG
>NC_133361.1:94873413-95072942 GCF_049309525.1 Garra rufa
CTACATGAATAAATTGCCTAGATAGAATTCAAAACATTTATTCATTTTTAATTTATTTAAAGCAGATTCATTTATTTAAGACATTTAACTAAAATATATTTTTTTAGAATTTGTTGTCAAGTTTTTCAAAAAGAGACAGGTGTCTCTCTGCTCTGGCTGTTGCTGCCCTCTCCTTCTCTTCTTCCCTCGCCACTGCCAGTCTTTCCCTTTCCTCTTCCCTCTCAGCCTGTTCTTTCAGAAAATCAAGGAGAGCCTGGCTGTCCCTCGACGGCTGGCTACTGCTCCTGGCTTCATCAGAAGGGGCAGAGGCCGGCGTGCTGACTGAGCCACCTGTAGTGGCAGTCAGGTTTGATGTGACAACCAGGGGCAGACTGATTGAGTGCTGCCCCTGGAGTGCTGCATCCATGGCAGTGTACCACTACCGGCCTCTACCCCTTTCCCTGTAGGTGGGTCCCTAAGCTCCTGAAATATCTGACATACCCATATGTTGTTTCAAACCAGTAATTTATTGATTGATTGATTGACTGATTCACTCTACACAAAGGAAGATGTTTTGAAGAATATTTGTGACCCTGGACCACAAATTAGTCCAGTTGCTGGGGTATATTTATAGCAATAGGCAAAAATACATTGTATGGGTCAAAATCATTGATTTTTATTTTATGGTAAAAATCATTAGGAAATTACATTATTAAGAACTTCATTTGGACAACTTTAAAGGTGTTTTCTCAATATTCAGATTTTTTGCACCCTCAGATTCTAGGTTTTCAAACACCAGATATTGTCCTATCCTAACATACATCAATGGAAAGCTTATTTATTCAGCTTTCAGATGATGCATAAATCTCGATTTTGAAAGATTGACCCTTATGACTGGTTTTGTGATCCAGGGTCACATTTGTTAATTAAACAGTTTGGGGGCACCAGACTTCTTTAGTATGAAAAAATTTATATTAGAAATCAGTGGTACCTCAGAACTGTTTGGTTACAAATATTCTTAACAATATCTTCCTGGGTAGAGCAAAAAAAAAAAATGTATACAGGTATGGAACAACTTGTGGGGGAGTAAAGGACATAATTTTAATTTTAGGGTGAACTATTCTTTTTATCATCTCAAAATAAACTATGCAAGATAAAATGTAATGGCCTATGCATCCATGATAACTTTCATATAAGACCACTTAGTCTTTACACAAATCTTGGTATGGGTCTTTCGGTAACAGAAGCAGAGGAACAGGCAGATTACCTTGTATTTGTCTTTCAGATTGCTCCATTTCGTCTTGGCCTGTTTGGCCGTTATGGCCAAACCAGAAGTGGAAACAAAGTGCCTAGACAAAATAAAAATAGAGATTGACATGACATAAACCTTCAGACATGCAGGGAATGATACAAGCAATCAAAATCAATACTCACTCCCATCCACTTTTGCAGAAGTTGCGCCTCCCTGTGAAAAGACTGAGAAGAATTTTTATTATATTCTGACATCGCGATTCAATTGAAGATTATTGTTTGTCACACAATAAAATGATTTACATGGTCAGATTCTTGAGAATGAGCACTTTCTTGTGATAAATGACTTGTCTGTTTTGTGAAAAATATAAGAAAAACACATTCTATGTAATAATTCTTCACAATCATTAGGCGGAAATTTGTGTGTGGAACAACATAAATTCTAAGCATCATTTTACTACTTTATATATCAAGTTATGGTATTCCTCGTAAAGAGGAGACTCTAAGCTTTCAAATGAGATCACATATGGGCTGATACTATATGAGGAAGGTCATGTAAATGAAGCATCAACATTTTGAAACAATTTTGTTTCAAATGAGTTTAAGAGGTTTAAAAAAAAACAAGTTTTAAGCAACCATTATAGTGGTCAGTGTTCGCATTAGTTGGGCTCTTGACCCTTAAATCTTCAATATTATTATTATAGTCTTGTTTGGCTGCTGTATTTGAGTTAAAACAGCCAGACATAAGCTCATGTCATCAGGTGATGATTATGTTTTAACATATTCATTGTTTGACGTGAATCACCTAGTGTCTAATCTCTTTAGTTTTTTTTCCCCTGTTGTAATAGCCGTGACTAGTGATGGGTCATTTTTGAACGATTCGTTCATTTTGAACGAATCTTTATGTGACTCGAGAAGAACGAGTCGTCTCGGGGAATGATTCGTTCAGTCGCGCATGCGCAATTGCGCAACTATGAACGAAGGACTCAAACCCGAAGACTCGAGAGATGAACTAATCAATTCTGTTTCCGGCTCCAGCAGCATAGGTTAAGCGTATGGAGCCGTCACGTGATGAACGAACGACTCGGACCCAAAGACTCGAGAGATGAACTAATCAATTCTCTTTCCGGCTCCAGCAGCATAGGTTAAGCGTATGGAGCCGTCACGTGATGAACGAACGACTCGGACCCAAAGACTCGAGAGATGAACTAATCAATTCTCTTTCCGGCTCAGACTGCGTTAGTTAAGCTTATATAGGTTTGTCACGTAATGAACGAACGACTCGAACCCGGACAGATAGAAGTGAGGGAGCTAATCATGAAGACCCAGGTAAACAATGCATAAATCATTTGTTTCTAATAGCTTATAGTTTTGTCTTGTTTGTAGTGTGATCAACGTTATATAAACGTGTATGAGCATTACATGTGAAGTAAAACGTAGCTTTTTAATTATATTTTGGTAAAATGAACGAAATGACTCGAAAAAAGATTCGTTCATTTTGCTGAACGAGACTCAAAGATCCGAGTCGGTAAAATGATCCGAACTTCCCATCACTAGCCGTGACAACGCACAGAAGATCCAGTGCTTCCTATACATTTTGGAAAGATTTTTTTACGACCTGTTTAAATATAAAAAAAAGTGTTTCACAAAGGCACACATAGACATCAAGAACCAGCCCATGAATCTCAACTATGGTGACAAAGGCATATTCAGGTAAACAGATCAACTCTGAACTCTCATCATTTATTCATGCCGCAATGCATGATGGGAGTCATGGATGAGTTCTGATTGGCTACAACACGCTTTTTGATGGTCACCGTTGTTGTGATGCTCACGCTGATTCTTCATGTCTGTGTGTCTACATTAAAATAAACTCTTTTTTCATCATCTGTCTGATTATGCCAAAACCGATTGTTCTTTTGTTCACAGTTTCTTGTAGTCTGTAAGGAAATCATATGTCAAATACTCAAGTCACTATATGATGATTATGTCAAACACAGTCAATGCCACCTGATGACTTCTGCTCTTGGCTTGTCTGGCTGTTATAACTCAGTAATTGCAGCAAAACAAGACCTAATGTTGAAGATTTAAAGGTCCACTGAAGTGCCTTGAAACACGCAGCGTTATTCTATGTGGTGACATACTTTTAACTGAAACAAAAACATCGCCCAGCCCCGTCCGCTAATTTTGAATACCCAATAGCGTTCCATTAATATCTGCTCGGGCCAGAGCCTTTGAGCTCGGTAAAGCCGCATTTGTAAGCTTATGACAGCCACAGACTAATAAATTACCCCACAGATTCAATATGAAACTCTTGCTAAAACGAAATAGTGATCATAATCATGCTGAGGCTGTGTAGTTTAATACATCCCTGTCACACGGACGGACTGAGACGTGCGGATCCATTTGCAGCATTTTATTCAGGCAAACAAACACAAAGGGGCAGGCAGAAATCGTGGTCAAATACAGGCAGAAGGTCGGGGCTGGCAGCGAGAATCAAACACGGGAGGGAGTCCAGGAATCAAACACGGGAAAACAAACACGGGAAGAAACGCTCAGAAATGCAGCTGTGTGTGTGAGTGGCATATAAGCTGTCCGTGTGATGAGCTGCAGGTGTGTGTGTGTGAATGAGCTGCAGGTGTGAGCAGTGATCAGTGCAGTGAGAAACAGGGAGCAGGTGAATGCAGTGATTAGTGCAGTGGCTTGTGGGGAATGAAGTCCATGATGTGTAGTGCAAGAGTTAATGACAGGACGACTCAATTCGTGACAGAGCCCCCCCGGGCAGACAGGAATCTCAGGACGGCTGGACGGAACCAGCGGAGGCTCTGGAAGACTGGGCTGAACCAGCGGAGGCTCTGGAAGACTGGGCGGAACCAGCGGAGGCTCTGGAAGACTGGGCTGAACCAGCGGAGGCTCTGGAAGACTGGGCGGAACCAGCGGAGGCTCTGGAAGGCCGGGCTGAACCAGCGGAGTCTCTGGAAGGCCGGGCTGAACCAGCGGAGGCTCTGGAAGACTGGGCGGAACCAGCGGAGGCTCTGGAAGACTGGGCTGAACCAGCGGAGGCTCTGGAAGACTGGGCGGAACCAGCGGAGGCTCTGGAAGGCCGGGCTGAACCAGCGGAGTCTCTGGAAGGCCGGGCTGAACCAGCGGAGGCTCTGGAAGACTGGGCGGAACCAGCGGAGGCTCTGGAAGACTGGGCTGAACCAGCGGAGGCTCTGGAAGACTGGGCGGAACCAGCGGAGGCTCTGGAAGGCCGGGCTGAACCAGCGGAGTCTCTGGAAGGCCGGGCTGAACCAGCGGAGGCTCTGGAAGGCCGGGCTGAACCAGCGGAGGTTCTGGAAGGCCAGGCTGAACCAGCGGAGGCTCTGGAAGGCTGGGCTGAACCAGCGGAGGCTCTGGAAGGCCAGGCTGAACCAGCGGAGGCTCTGGAAGGCCGGGCTGAACCAGCGGAGGCTCTGGAAGGCCAGGCTGAACCAGCGGAGGTTCTGGAAGGCTGGGCTGAACCAGCGGAGGCTCTGGAAGGCCAGGCTGAACCAGCGGAGGCTCTGGAAGGCCGGGCTGAACCAGCGGAGGCTCTGGAAGGCCGGGCTGAACCAGCGGAGGCTCTGGAAGGCCGGGCTGAACCAGCGGAGGCTCTGGAAGGCCGGGCTGAACCAGCGGAGGCTCTGGAAGGCCGGGCTGAACCAGCGGAGGTTCTGGAAGGCTGGGCTGAACCAGCGGAGGCTCTGGAAGGCCAGGCTGAACCAGCGGAGGTTCTGGAAGGCTGGGCTGAACCAGCGGAGGTTCTGGAAGGCTGGGCTGAACCAGCGGAGGCTCTGGAAGGCCAGGCTGAACCAGCGGAGGTTCTGGAAGGCTGGGCTGAACCAGCGGAGGCTCTGGACGGCTGGACGGGAGACCAGCTGCTCGAGCCGACAACAGCGGTGGGTCCTCCACGCTAGACACCAACCACCTTGAGACAGAATGGACCTGATGAAGTGCAGATGTAGCGACCATCTTGGCAACAGGCTCTGGCGTGGCGACCATCTTGGCGACAGGCTCTGGCGTTGCGGCCATCTTGGCGACAGGCCCCGGCGTGGCAGCCATCTAGTGAGCGGACTCTGGAAGGGCGGCCATCTTGTGAACAGGCTCTGGAAGGGCAGCCATCTCGTGCAGTGACTCAGAGCTGGCGGCCATCTTGTGCAGTGACTCTGGACTGTGTTTACGTGTGTGTGTGTGTGTGTGTGTGTGTGTGTGTGTGTGTGTGTGTGTGCTATTTGCATAGCGTTTGAAAGCTATTTCACTAATATTTCATATAAGTTCTACCCTCCATCTACCTCCATCCCTCCACCCCCCATCTCCACCGATTTTTCCTTACCTTTTTCTAGATCGAGACTGTTAAGGAAGCAGACTGACAAGACAGGTAAGTGAAAACGTAATAAGGTTTATTGATTTGCAGCAGAGCAATGTAGAAGATGACGTGCAGAACCAGGTAAGTGAACTGTCCAGAAGTTAGATGTAGAATGGATGTTAGACGGATGGCTGAAGTAGTACTTTTCCCTCTTTGCAGGAACGAAGATCGGAGGATGTCGAAGGAAGGACTGGATGCAGACTTATGGCACACACGCACACTGGAGGCGGTGATCTGCTGGCGAGACAGACTGGACTGGGAATAGACGACAAGACAGGTAAGTAGTCACAGGTAAGTATTCAGAGTAAACTCGAGAACTTGGATGGAGTCCTGAGTGAGTCCGCTTTTGGATTAACGAGCCCGGACAATGGTGACTGTGTGTGGTGTGCTTATATGGGTGCCGTGATGATTGCGTGCAGGTGTGACTGATTAGTATTCAGGTGAGAGCGATCTTTGGGTGAGTGAGGTGGAAGAACCTGGCCAATCCGTGACAGAGACTGCCAATTACCATACTGCTGGCGAGTGTGATATCGTGGTCCATGAACTTCGCTGGCAGATGAGGATGGCATCGTTTGCCTGTTATTGATGCTTTGTACGCCAGAAGTCGATGGCCTAAACAAAGTATGCAATTCAGACTCTGTTTCTGACTGCAGTTGACCGGAAGGCGATACATTAAATTCAACTGAATTAGCAATTGATCTTATAATAGTGGGCGAAGCAAGAACATTTAGCAAAATGCTAATTGCTTCAG
Source organism: Garra rufa (assembly GCF_049309525.1). Classification (NCBI taxonomy): domain Eukaryota; kingdom Metazoa; phylum Chordata; class Actinopteri; order Cypriniformes; family Cyprinidae; genus Garra; species Garra rufa. The sequence continues at coordinate 94,879,782 of NC_133361.1, forward strand.
TTGTAGCACAATCCCTATCCATCATTGCAACCGCAGCAAATAGGCAGGTTACTTCTGGTTACGCTCAAACGGCTTCCGTTTGCACTGAAAAATCCACGCACATCCACGCATTTTGTTCATAGGTGTATATGCAAGGATCAAGATTGTATGTACATGCAAGTATGTATAGGTGTGTCTGCATGCAGCGAGTTTATATAGTTATATAGTTTTTTGTTGTTGTAGGTGTATATGCATGGATCGAGTTCAAATGTATAAGCGTGTGTGTCTGGGTGTATGCTCGTCTCAAGTTTGTGTATATGCAAGTTATTCACAAGTGTTTATGCATTCTTTACTAACATAAGATGTATTGGTGTGGATTTCATATATATATATATATATTTGAACATCCAATAGTATACATGTATATGTGAGTAAATTATAGGTGTATATGCATGTGTTTTGTGTATGTATTGATAAGCAAAGTTTGATTTAAATCCTACGTGGCGCCTCATAGACCCATTATTGATGACTGAGTATAAAAACTCACAATAATTAAGCACTAAATTAGCATTTAAGAATGATTTAATGTTACACTGAAAACTTTACCATCAAAGGAATAAATTCAACTTTAAAATACATTAAAATAGAAAACAGCTGTTGTAATTAAATAAATTAAAAACTATTTATATTGTATTTAATTCTAATAATAATTATAGTATAAATATTACTGTTTTACTGTATTTTTGATTAAATAAATGCAGCCTTGGTGAACATAAATGTCTTTCCTCTTGGAGTCACGATTGGTCAGCAGCTGAACCCACAGGAATATTTACTAATTATGTATTTTTGAGTCTTCAAAGATTACCCAAAGATAAATAAATAAATCAAATTTCCTCACAATAAAAATGATAAATCAGCAACATTATATGACAGGTGATCATTTTTATTCAACACATCATGTAACATTTCAAACAGTACATCAATTACTGTTATGACAAATATAATGACTTAGAAATATGGCATACATAAAAATAAAATAATAACATAAATAAATACATAAAGTGTGCCATTCTTATAAGATCAAATTTCCTGCTGTATTGCGGTGACGGATAAAAGAAAAAAATAATAATACACATAAAACTAAAATCTAAAAAATGTCAGTAAAAGTACATTGCAAAAAACTAAAAACGAAAGTTTTTAGAATAGCAAACAATGATCACGGATCAAAAAATAATAAGTGTACATCAAAAATGTATTGAATGTAATGTTTCTTACTCTCAGTGCTCTCAGACATTGTCTGCTAATATAGGGCTGGGCGATAAAACGATAACGATATATATCGCGATAGACAAGAGATCGATATCAATAAAAAATGTGTTCGATAAAACGTTCGATATTTTGTATTCTTCGTCGGCCCGCCCAGCCCCCCCTTAACGTCCAGTTAATTTTATTTTCAATATAGCGCCAGATCACAATAGAAGTTAAGGTTATCTTTCCTACAGAACGGGCCCTTGTTGTTGTATTAAACAAACTAAATAGCCTTATGTTATTTATCTTATTTACACGACGGCATGTGATTTCTGTCTCTACATGATTGCGCGTGTACAATGTCTCCTCACAGACGGGTTCGCGGACTCCATTCATAAAAACGGACTTTACTATAGGGCGGAATTCGTCGATTTTTGGACCAATAAATCAAAAGTTGGTCTGTTAATTAATTCAGATCGCGATATGGACTAGTGTCTGTGAAAACTTAAATGCAAAAAGACCGTTTCAATATGAATCCTGCATGTTCCGTTTGCCTCTGTATGGTATAAATGGAGGAGACGCGTTTTATTTTCACTACACGCATACTGCACATGACGCTCCCGCTAATTTTTGGCCTTTGCATCTCACATGAACAGACAAACTCCAATACATCTCCAAAGCTGCTGTGAGTGTCACTTTTTGTCAATTTTACCGTTTCATTAGTGAAACTAGCATCATTTATACTGTATTACACACTGAAACTTCACGGCAACCTGTCAAAATAAAAGTGCGGTTTAACGTGTAACAAAACAATAATAGTCTTGTATTACTTTGTACAGTATAATGTAGGTGTTTATATGTTCACATTTAAATAATTTACATAAAACAATATATATGATAAAAAAAAAATTATATAAAAAAAAAGAGTCACCACTTAATTGTTGAAAAAATACTATTATTATTAAACCTTTTTTTAACTGAATATATTTTTTCTTCTATGTATTAATTTTAACAGTAAAGCTCCTTTTATTTTTATTTTAAAAAATAAATCAGTGATTTTGCTTTCATTTGATTATCAGAAAAATGAAAACAAGAATTTCTGAAAAAAAGCAAAAGATTGTAGGGCCCTATTGTTCAAAATGTTGAAAGGTTTGGACTTTTTTCACTGAAATAAATGTTTTCGTTATTACACAAAGTAGGCTAAAGTACCGGGAAAGAAGTAACGTTGGCTACTGGCAACCAGCAATCTGTGCAGCAATAAATATTATCAGCCAAGTACTTTGCAACAACCTCTGACCTGTGGTCAAGCCGTACTTCTGAGCCATACATTAGCTTGACCATTCACTTCATCGACAATGAATGGGGTTTGAATTGAGGATTAAAAGATAATTAAGTGTATATTGTGACTTTAGACTTATGTTTAAATTTTAATTATTTAAGTTTTCCAGGGTTGTTGAGATTTATGTCTTAATAAATGAGGGGATTATGATCAGAGGAAGGCTAAGTTTAAAATAAAAATGTTTGAATGTAAAATATTTTTCTCCTGGTCCTTATTTTAAATGGGTCATAAAAAAAAATCAATAATTATCGATATCGACCGATATGAAACACTGATATCGTGATATAGTTTTCAGCCATATCGCCCAGCCCTATGCTAATATTTCGATTTATTCGTATGCTTATGCTGTTTTCACTAGGCTTTTGTTTCTACGTTTTGCACTTGCTTTTCCAAATGTGGCGGTTAGAGTTTGATGTAAATCAGGGCAGGGCTTAAGCGTCATCACTGGTCCACCAGTTCTAGATTGACAGCTCCTCCTCGAGCCAATCAGTCGAAGAGGGGCGTCAACGTCACTCCACGCGCCTCATCAGCTGCCGATGCTCGCTGTTCACTTGCAGGTGAAAATGGCCATCCGTCAGCTGGGGACATCTTTCCATGCAGCACACTGTGTCTGTCTGTCTGTCACTGATGTACGTCTGACTGGCCATCCATTAACATTAAACCAAACTATCCTAGCCATAACCCGTCGCCATTACCTTCACCATCTTTAGTCTACGTTCACATCGTGAAAGGGAGCAGCCAGTCGGCCATATTGGCGCCACTGAACGTAAACAATACCACTGAACCAAATGAAACTCGCATATTTCCCCAATTATTGCTGCTGAAAATGGTCATTTATTGTCATGTTTTAGGCTGTGCTAATCGGTCGGACCGGGAAAAACATTAGGAGTATTATAGACTGACAAAATTTAAACTCTGTCTGAGTAACAAAAAGTGTTTGTGGTTGGCCAAACTGAACTAGAATTTCTTGGACAAAAAAACTTGATAACATTCATGTTTGTTCGTATCATTTCCAGTCTAGGAGTTAAAATATTAGTCTAATATCTTAATTAAAGGGGTTTGAACTAGAACATGCTCTCATGTTTGGTTCAAAAAACGCATTATTTTTGACATAATTTACATTATTACAATACCTTTCTCCCAAACCTGGCACAAATGCCTGGATTAGTTCTGTTTTTGATGAAGGCCCGACACAGTACTGCCACGTCTCACATCACACACTGACTCAAATTCAAAAAGGGAAAAAGCATAATTAACCCTTTCATACTATGTATCTTAACTTTAGTTCATCAAAATATTGTGCCCTTTCCTGCTCACTAAGTCCATCTCTCTGTGATTTAGCTGCTTCCACGTGATTTTGTGTGGTTTAGACAGCATACATTAGCAGAATAACCTATTTAGTAGTATATTAACCGTGCAATCCATGCTGTTGTTTCCATCCGAGTATCACCAATATGGCCGCACATCAGGTTAACTGACCAAATCGTGACATGAATTCAAACCCACTATTGAATAATACACTTTATTCCTCACTAAATTAATCATCCATTTAAATCAATGATTTAATTAAATGTCTTACTCTAAAAATAATAACTTGCTGCCACTTACTGGCTGTTTTACTTACTGACTTACTCATATACTCACTGTATTCAAACTTTATATATTTAAAACATCTATATGATAGTTATAAGGAATTACATATGTAGCTATGTAAACAAATAAATCATTGTGTTTATCAAATGCACGTGCCTCTATAACTGCTTCTCTGTAAAACTATAGACCAATTTAGAGTAGACCTCACAGTTAAGTCACTTGCAGCTGCGCACACATAGTGGTTGCAGAAAAACACCGGGAAAAATATGTATTTCTGTGCCTTTTGATGTCAAAATCTGAATGCAAATCATTTTTATACAACACTGTTGTCAAAGACGCCATTTGAAGATAAACGCAGATGTTTAAACGGACATACTATGGATGAAAACTGCTTACTTTACTTTTAAACCAAGAATTTGATTTAAACAATAGGTCTATATAATATTCACATGTTGTTAACAGGGGGCATATTGTATTAGCCCTACAGTTACAGCATGAAATATTATTTAAACCTATTACTATTAACATTTTTACATAACATTCATTTATTTTAATCTTACAATTCAGCCTTTTTTTTGCAGACGCAAGTTTATATCTCCTAATTCGGACTTTATAACTTGATTAAAAAAAAAAAAAAAAAATATGGGCTTTACCCATAAAAAACGTCATCCCTGTTTTGGATCTGTAAGACTATCCCACTATCTAAGGTCAATTTAGTTGAATATCAGTGCTTATCGATGGGGGACAAGCTCTTGTAATGAGCTGAGGACATTTCAAAAATGACATCTAATCAATATAATCTTCTATAATTGTTTTCAAATCGAACTCTTTTGTACCGTATCCGTGTGATTCTCTAGCCATAAAAGCTATCTCTCCCGAATCTTTACAAACCTATAATTGGTCTATAGTTTTCAGTGATCAGTTAGTCGAGTCATTGCATAAGCATTACAATAATTATTAATTAATTAATTTACTCATTTAAGGCTTATGGGTTGCCAGATTGGCATACAGCAGTGACAGACAGGTAAGGAATAATTGACGACGGGGCATTGACACGAAGCAGAGTTGCCGTTACTCCTCGGGTGTGCATTATTTTCGTAGAATTCAACGGACCAAAGTCAAATCAACCGACGACAAACTGACCCATGTACGCAGATATCCATGCCTTCCTGTGTTTGTGTATTTAACTGCAACGCGCACATCACGCAGCCTTTAACCCAGAAGTGTCAGCATGCAGTTGAGGTGGGCTATGAAAAAATGACGAAACCAGTGGTTGAACACTGAAAATAATAGTCGCTGAAATGTTTAGAATCTTTATGTGAACATGCTTTAATAAATATGTTCATAAAGCATTAATGTAAACATTTACTTATAAAGCTTGTTGCAGTGTATGAGTATAGTTGTTTAGTTAATTGTGTTGTACATGCAACTGGCTTTCAAAAATAGTAATGCGCCCCAGTAGAGCTTTGGGTCTAGCGCTGCCCCTGGTCTGTGCGTCTATCAAAAGAGATCGACAGCAGTGTCTTTACTAATAGTGAAACTAAGTTGATTTTCTTCAAGACCACTTTGTGTGTGATAGCTGTCATGTAGTCTTTAAGTTGTTATGCGTATGCTAACGTGTGTGTAACTGTATGTGTGTGCGTCTGTGAGGGAGAGAGTATGGGAGAAATAACGTATGTGCTTGCCGTACATAATAAAACATAATTTTGTGGCAAAAATCGACTATCGTTTTATCCTATTGTTTACTGTGTTTGGATTTTTGGTGATTTTGCTGTTTTAAGCTGTAAGGACCTTTGAAATAACTGAAATCGTGTGGTAAAGTGATATAGACATGTAATGCGGTTAAGTGTTGCCTGGAACTATGTTCGCCGTGTGTTTCTCTGAAAATAATGCACACCTCTAGAACGTCCGTCTGCCCCGTAGTATAAACACATAAACGCCTTATTCAACCAGCCGCCATTTTGAATCGAAACGAGGCTGTGAGGGATAGCAGTCCAGCAGCGTCCACTGTGGCGTATTGTTGTGTACCGAGATGCCAATCGTATAACCGTAAAATAATACATCATTTCACAATTTATAAAGGGCCATAGAATGCATTGAAACAATATTATAAATTGTTCTCTGATATCTACATAGAAAGTATATGGCATAGGAAAGGGCAAAAAATCTCCAGAAATGGTTTAACAGCTCCATTTACAACCCTAGGATTTGTCCCTAGAATCAAATGCTCTGTTATTGCCTTATTTGGAATATTTGTGAATATTAATAAAGAGGTCTGCTCTGATTGGCTGTTTCACAGAGCTGCTCATCTCAGTAGCTGCCACATAAAGGAAATATTTATTTAACTATGGAGCTTTAATATGCGGTTTGTTGAATCTGCCGTTTTGAATCCATTTTACTCTCTCTATTGTAATGCATGTGCTCTGTGTAACGTTATACTGCAGCCACACAGGCACTTACCACACAAGATTAGATGCTGTCAGCGGTGAATAGGATCTATAAATCATTCAAAGAGATTACCTATTTTTCGGTGGTCTTTTGCAAACACCAGATTTATATAAGGAGGAGGAAATGGTGGTGTTTGAGACTCATGGTGTGTCATGTCCATGTACTGAACTGTTATTATTCAACTATGTCAAGGTAAACAGTTTTCCATTCTATGGCACCTTTAACAGGACAACAAGCTCCAGAAAACATGGATTGTTCGACGGGACATATGTGACCCTGGACCACAAAACCAGTCATAAGGTTAAATTTTTACAAAACTGAGATGTATACATCATATGGAAGCTCAATAAATAAGCTTTCTATTGATGTATGGTTTGTTAGGATAGGACAATATTTGGCCCGAGACACAACTATTTGAAAATCTGGAATCTGAGGGTGCAAAAAATTTAAATACTGAGAAAAAGTTGTCCAAATTAAGTTCTTAACAATGCATATTACTAATCAAAAATTACATTTGATATATTTATAGTATGAATTTTACAAAAATCTTCATGGAACATGATCTTTACTTAATTTCCTAATGATTTTTGGCATAAAAGAAAAATCAATAATTTTGACCCATACTATGTATTTTTTGGCTATAGCTACAAATATACCCCAGCGACTTAAGACTGGTTTTGTGGTCCAGGGTCACATATGACCTAACTTTCAGGTAACAATATTGCATTTATTTAGGAAAATGACTGTGGAAACTAGCCTGTTGGCTCTCTGTCCTCTAAACGCTTCTGATATCTGAATATCATTTTGTGATTACGGCAAACCAATGAGTAAATGTTATCTTTTGATCTCTTTGCATAAAATAAAAAACTATCTATCTACTATCTAATATAAAAACTTACTACCCACTGTTTTTTGTATGACTTAACACATCTGAAAAAGGCTTACGTCCTTTCTTTGTCCTGTGGAAATTTGTGAAATGATATATTCTCTATTTTTATGACTAAACCATCTACATCTCGGTACGCAACAATACGCCACAGTGGACGCTGCTGGACTGCTGTCCCTCACAGCCTCGTTTTCGATTCAAAATGTCGGCGGGCTGAATAAGGCGTATAACAGTGTCCTGTGTGGAAAGATGTTTCCCCAGCTGACGGTTATCCATTCACCTGCGCAAGAGAACAGCAAGGTGAGCGTCGGCAGCTCAATGAGGTGCGCTGGAGTGACGTTTGACGCCCCTCTTCGACTGACTGGCTAGAAGAGGAGCTGTCAATCCAGAACTAATGAACCAATGATGACGCTTGAGCCCGCCCTGATTTACATGAAACTCCAACCGCAACATTTGGAAAAGCAGGCGCAGAACGTGGAAACAAAAGCAAAGTCAAAAACAGAAAGCACAAAAACAGAAATATAACCAACGAGAATGTTTTTGTATGATTTTGTGTTTAAAGTTTTGATTTACGCATATTATTTTTCGATCCGTGACCATTGTTTGCTATTCTGAAAACCATGCTTTCATTTAAAAATTTTGTGCAATACATTTTACTAGTTTTTAAATATAAGTTTCACGCTTATTATAATAATATCCATGACTTGCAATACTTTTAGCAGAAATTTGACCCCATACATACTGACAGTTCTTGGACCACGATGACAGTTGACAAGGCATTTTGGGACTGTCCAGGTGCTAGCAAGGCTTTCCAGCTCCAAAAGACACTAAGGCATGGATGGCTGGCCATTCACATCAGCTGAAGGAAGATTGAGCAGAATATGTGGCTTAAACCATGAATGGAGAAGGATTTCATCCAATCCAATCCACCGGCTTGGTCTTGCTGCAGGAGATGTTGAATCAGATCAGCAGCAATCTGTGCAAAATGATGAGGGACAGAGTCAGGTTACAAACTTTAACTTCACACCTGAGGTTATCTTTGAAATAAGTTAAAGATTTGACTGTTCTAAACTCTCCACCTTTGTCTTCAAGTATGAATTTGTAAAGTTTATTGGTTTGGATTCTGGTCTCATCTGCATCCAGATATTTTTTTTTTTTGCTACTTGATATTGCAAATTGGTGTGTCTTAACGTATTATTTTAATGTATTATCTTAATTATGAACACACTAGGTTTAAGTGCAAACAGTGCACATTGTAATTCTCCTCATTATTTCCCTGTAGTGGATAATAAACCAGAAGTGTCACCCCTAGGCAGAGAGAAAAAGTTTTAATTTTAATTATTTTCCCACTATACAATTGGTCTTTTTTTTGTAGTAAAGAATGCCATCTTACCGTCTGACAAGTCAGGCTCAAACCATTTATCCCGACCTATTTCCAGCAGGTCCTTCTTTTTGGGAAAGCGTCCGCACAACATTACGGACAGGACCACTCCCAGAGACCATACAGTAGCAGGTTTCCCATGAGAGACCAAGAGGTGTAGGATGAGCAGGCTAGAGAACAGATCATTTTTAGGATTGTTAGATGAAAGCGTTATACAGTTTACATCCCCATTTCAGAATCTGTCAAATGTTATTTTATCAAAACAAGACGGACCATACATAATGTGTGTTATTCTTCATTTAGCACAGACCTCAATAAGATACTTTACATAAAAGATGTTTGCATATAGTTCCTGAGAAATAGTTGAATTTATAAAAAAATGACGCTGTTCAAAAGTTTACATCCCTTTGATTTTCATCCCTTGTTTGTTCTTCTTGTTTAAATACAAAGAATTTGTGGGACCTGAAGGATTTTTCTGAAGAACAGCACACAGTTGAACAGGACAAAAAAGACTCATAAACAATCACTAAACAACAAAAGCTGTGGATCGTTCCAGTAGCAACATGGTATTCAGAATCAAGTGAATGTAAACTTTCAAACAAGGTCATTTTTGTAAATTCAATTGTCTTGTGGACTATATGTAAACCTTTGTTATGTGAAATCTCTTATTCACGTTCAGTGCTTAATAAATAACACGCATTTTGTACGATCCCTCTTATTTTGATAAAATCATTAACATTTTGCAGATTCTGAGAGGGAGATTTGAACTTTTGACATCAACTGTAGTAAATATAGATTCAGTTCAGTCTTCGACATACTGTTATGGAAAAGGTAGCCTACTTACAGTGTTGATTCACTCCATGTTCTTCGTCTTCTTGACAAATTGTATTGCCACCTGTTCAAAAACAACAAAGTGGTTCAAATTTCCATTTAAACATGTGGACGTGTGATCCAACAGGACTTGAAATGCACAGGACGATACCTCAAGGCCGCTCTCCAAGCGCTTCCCTCGCTAAGCATTCGGCTGACTTTATATCGAGTCAATATGTTCTGCTGATTGGAACGAGGATCCTGAAGACCATCGTCTGCTACAGCACAGTTCACGTCCCGCAAAAGACTTTGGTCTAAAAAATTGAACAAATTTGGCTGGTGGTAATAACTGCCTGCTTGGTTTCATCTGTGTTTAAAATTTTGAATAAAAATCAGTTTGTCACCTCAATGTGGATTTTAGCTTTTGGTAATTTATTTCACATCATTCTAATTTCTAATAAAGTCCTTATTAATGGTAACCCATATTTACTGTGTGCTGTAGAGATCTTGATGCTCAGAGTTGAAGAGTTGATTGATTCACCATCAGCGCTTCTCTCGTCTTCTGGTGCCATAGTTTGGTCCTGCACTTGCTGAGCCTGACCTGCGCTGCCTTTCGTCTCAAAACTACTCTTCCTGCTCTTTTTCTCCTGACTATCATTTCCCTCACTAACACTGGTGGACTGCACAAAAAACAGAAATCATCCACATACAAAATACTTAAGACAAGATTTGGCTTTTTGAGATTTCTTTCAATGTCACATGTATACAAACAAGAGCACAAAAATATGTAAACATCTTAAAAATGTGAATATATCTTCATATCTACAGTTGAGGTCAAACGTTTACATACACCTTAGAGAATCTGCAAAATGCTTATTTTAGCAATATAAGACGGATCGTACAAAATGTATGTTTTTTATTTAGTACTGAGCTGAATAAGATATTTCACATTAAAGATGTTTACATTTAGTACACGAGAGAAAATAAAAGTTTAAACGCTCACTGATGCTCCAGAGAGAAACACTATGCTTTAAGAGTCAGGGGTGAAAACTTTTGACAACATGACAATGTGTACATTTTTATTTTTATTTTGCCTATATACAGTATATATTAATTTAGTACTACCTTTCAAAAGCAGAAAAAACTGAAGATAGGTGTTTCCTATAAGACAAAATAAGTCAAATTAACTCTGATCTTCAAATTCAAAAGTTTTAATGCATTGTTTTTCCTTCTGGAGCATCACTGAGAGTTTAAACCTTGTAATAGTTGCATATGACTGAAAAGATGGATCTCAAAATCATACAGTCATTGTTGGAAAGGGTTCAAATACACAAAAATGCTGAAAAACCACAGAATTTGTGGAACAGAGGGTAGTTTAACTGTTCAGGACAAACAATGGACTCATGAACAACTATCACTAAACAAAAAACACAGCTGTGGATCTTTCAGGTCACAACACAGCATTAAAACAATGAGTAATTATGTATTAGTGAAATTAATAGATAAATACAGTAAGGAAAATAATAACAATACCTTAAAGCCATCCTCCAAGCGTCTCCTTTCATAGCCAACGCTGTATCTTCCTCTCAGAGCACTTTACTGGCTTCATCCCTCAAAATGTAGTCTTTAACACAGTGAATTGTAGTTGACATAAAATATCAAGAGCTGACAGTAGTTTATGAAACTGTCTTTGGTTATGGCAGTAAACGCACCTTCAGCCATCATGTCGACTTGAACTAAAGCTGGACTGGACTTTGGACCACTAAAAGTAGCCTTGTCCTTCTCCAAACTCTTCCTCCTCATCCTCCTCTCAAGCATTAACGGGCTGACGGTTGTCCAACACCGCGTAGTGCTGAATTTTGGGAGGGTAATAATCGATGTTCACTTGAATAAGTCGCTGTGAATGTGTAAAAGTGCTGAATGATCAATCAAACACTATGCAGGATGTGAGCGAACTCAAGTAATGCAAAGTTAGCTCTGCTCGCGACTGGAGAATGTTGTGATTCAGTTATAACGTCATCGCCATAGCAACGGCTAGTTGCGTACTTTAAAAAATATATGATAATAAATGTTTATGCATTCGTTATAATTATTAAATAATAATTCAGCAAACAGCTAATTATACATAATATAATTATCAAATCACTAGTATTCAATACTTATTAACTTGTTTAATTTATATTTTCTATGCATTTATTATTTACAATAAATAAATAAATGACTAATTAACGATAGCAAATAATCGCATCCAAAAATAAGTTTTTGTTCACATATGTGTGTGTGCTGTGTATATTTATTATGTATAGGCCTGTATAAATACGCTCATCGTTGATATTTTGAAAATATTTACATTTATATAGTTTGTATTATACACTGCTCAAAAAAAGGGACACATCCTAGATCTGAATGAATGAAAATTTGTATTAGAGACTTTGTTCTTTACATATTTGAATCAGCAGCGTTAGTTTTATGTGAATTTAATGGCAAGGTATAAAAACAGAAAGTATGTACTGTACATTTAAAGAAATAGAGAAAAATACGATAGATTTGCGATGTTAATAACTTAAGAAATGCATCATCATATGGGTACGAAATTCTATTCTATATGCAACATTTCTAAGATGTGTTTGTGATTCTAGAGAGCAGTGCACCAATAGACTTTTATTTTGGTCTGGTGATGTGACGTCATAAAGATGCGCTACTCTCTTCTTCTGTTTGTGGTTCACTTCAAGAAAGGTTTGTGGTTTTAAAGTTTAAACCAATGCACACTGTTACATCATTTAAAGTGTTTTACGAGCTACGCAAAATAAATGCATCATTTAATTAAACATTAAATATATGGTAATGCTTTATTTCGTGTTACTTAAAACATTAGCCTTCAGTGACAGAGAAGGTGCGCTCCGTTTTGGTTTCTATAGCCTATCGTCAATCAAATTGTGTGATGATAAGAAGTGATGAGAAAGACTCGGAATCGAATCATTTGAATCAAATAATTTGTGAAACGATTCAGTGATTCGATTCAGCTCACGCGGACTACAGACAAACGAGTTTAAAGACAACCGAGAATGTTTCCATTAGATATGATGCACAAGCAATTGAATACCAAATATAAATCAAAACAGCCTGTCTAAATATGAACTTTCTGGGTAATTTGTAAATATTTTATACATTTTTATATATGTCTATTTACTGTTGCCAGTGCACTAGTGAACTAGGAGCTGATTGAGACACACACAGAGATTTAGTTTGCATTGATTTTTCTTTCTATTATTTCTCATCTGACACAGGACAAAATATCCAAACCCACAGAAAAACTCCTGGACAATCAACTGAGATCCACGTGACACACTATTTTAAAGATGGAGTTTATTAAAGAGGAGAGTGAAGACATTAGGATTGAAGAAACAGTCATAATCAAAGAAACTGAGGAACAAACAAAGATGGTGTTTATTAAAGAGGAGAGTGAAGAAGCATTTAAAGTCAAACATGAAGACACTGAGGAACAAACAGGTTAGTTTTTATTCTCAAAGCTGAACTTATTACAGAAATTAATGATATTTATGAATAATGTCACATGAATGTAGTAAATGTTTTGAAATTTTACAGAAGTGTTGAGATCACATACCAATGCTGCCTTCGAGTGCAGCGGAGAAGACCTTGCTTTTGACCCATGCATTTAAAATATATATATATTTTTTTCTGTAATATTACACCTAGTATCTGCTTCTAATATTAAAAGCATTTATTTCTAGCACTTTGGCTAATTATGCAAAATTACTAAGAATTTATTTTGCACAAAGCTAACCTTGACATGTGAGTAATCACATTTGCCTTCTGCATGCTGTCTACATTTGTTAATTTAAAGTATTTGGTAAGCAAATAAACAAGTAAACACTTAGGCTACACCTAAATGAATTAACAATTAAAAACAGCCTTTTTGTTTTACCTTTTTCTCTATCCACACTGAAATGTCAGAAAACATTAAATTTTACATTTTAAAAGCGTACATATGGAACAGATGATACTATTTTCATGCAATTCTTCTAGGAAAATCATTTCATTTACCAAAATCTTTTCCTTTTTTTTGTAAAGCTAGACAATGTAGGACATACAGAAAAACAGTACAAAACAGGAGAAAACAGTGCTGTAAATATAAAGCAAGTCTGACAATAAAACAAACCTAAAATGAGCCAAAACAAAAGCACAAACATTGAAGTAAAATTCTGAGGTATTTATGTGAGGTGTAAGATTGTACAGTTGTACACCTTTATATCTTGTTTATATATAAAGTTTTTTTAAGGTAATATGGAGGAAAATGAGGAATAATTAAATTCTTTAAGGTTAAGGTGATGAGTTGGCTGAAGTTGGGCTCAGGTTGCTGTGCTGTGGTGTTTCCCATACATTGATTTGATAGGCTTTGAGTGATGAACAAACATGAGCACTATGTTTCAAAAATCAATGAAGGAAACGTTTAAAAGGTTCAGAACCTTCTGCAGAACATTTTCAATCACATTTCATTTTGTCTACATGTAATGCCTGATAAAGTTACCAGTCTCGAATGGAGCATGTGAGTTCTCTCAATCTCATATCAGGTTCTTAGGCCTTTTTTGCCTCCCTTTTAGGTCATTGAGCTTGGCACTGCTCCCCTCACTCGTCTCTGTCAAGTCAAGTCAAGTCACCTTTATTTATATAGCGCCTTTTACAATACAGATTGTGTCAAAGCAACTGCACAGTATTTAAACAGCACAATAGTGTGTAAGTAACGCATTATTGTAACAATCAATTTTCAGTTAAAGGCAGTTCATCAATGAATTCAGTGATATCATCGTCAGTTCAGTTCAAATAGTATACGATATCGCTGGAAAATGTCCCCAACTAAGCAAGCCAGAGGCGACAGCGGCAAGGAACCAAAACTCCACAGGTGACAGAGATGGAGAAAAAAACCTTGGGAGAAACCAGGCTCAGTCGGGGGACCAGTTCTCCTCTGGCCAGACCAAACAACAGTTTGTACCAATGTCTGATTGTAGAGAACTCATCAGGATCCTGTGGTGTAGCGCCGATGGCCGTCAAGGTTGGCGAGGTCTTTATTGATGATCCGCCTTGGAGCTCATCTGGTTGACATCCATGGCTATTGAAGTCATCTCTAGGTGGTGATCCATGATCTAAGCTGGGTACGGACTGGATCCGGGGGACTGGAGTGACCATCTGATCTGGATACAGGCTGGGTCTGGAGGCTACGGTGACCTCTGTCCCAAATGTTTTGTTTCATCATGTTGTTCAGCCCTCTTTGCCCCTCACTGTAAGGTGTCTTTTATGCTTGAGCACAGCAGTGATCCCCTCGCTCTCAAGAGTGCTTTCTAAATGGCCTATATGTCAAATTAGTACAGTGGGGGAAAATATTTATTTGATCCCATGCTGATTTTGCAACAAAAAGCTTTACTGACAAAATGTACATTGGATATCGCATATGAGATATCATGCAGCCCTAACTTTAACGTGCTTCTTTTTTAAATCACTCCTTTGTTGCCTTGATGCGGTGTAGTTGTCCAGTCCCCTTAGCAGAAAAACACCCCCAAAGCATGTTTCCACCTCCATGTTTAACTACAAGGGTGATCAGGGATGCCGGAGAAAATCAGGTTATCACACATACTTCAGGGGTCCATTCTTTGTACCTCGCTAACTAAGTTAGCTGGATTTGATTGTTGACGATTTTGCGTGATCTTGGATCGTTCGGTTCTTTGACGCTCATCCTGGACTTGCTGTCATAGCAACAGATCAGTAAGCGTAAACCTGCTCAGAAGCAGGCTTACTTTATTTAAACAGGATTAGATCCCGGCCACTCAATTTTTCACTGACCAATCAAAGAGTTGCAGATCAATGTTTCTACTATCGATACGTAGCCCCTTTTAAGCCACCCAGTGATCTCAAATAACTTCATCCAGCTATACTGATCATCAACAACAGGTGCGTTCGGAGAACCGGAATAGCGAGCTCATAGTTAGCGAGATGATTTGATCTTAGATGTGTCATTTGATCTTGGATGTAGTAAGCGATGTACGAAGAACGGACCCCTGGGGTGCAAATGTTGGCTTGACTTCCAAGGCTTTAAAAAGTGTAGACCTCCATCTTGTCTTCATTATGCCAAAAGCCCTTTCAATTATGCTGCGTCCCCTTGAGTGATAGTAATTGAACCGCCTCTGGATTTGTCCATTCACTGGCTCTTTGTAGGGTGTAAACAAGCAGACTGGGGTGTCTAAGTAAGGGATAATGTACAGGCAGCTGGTAGTTATCGCAGAAATAAGCCCCGACAGTGTGATCAGGACCCGTCGCGAAGCGGAGGGTCTTGTATCACACTGAAGGGGCTTATTTCGCGATAACTACAGGCTGCCTGTACATTATCCCGCTTATTACACGGCTACTTGCCACATAAGGAAAAAAAATTGGACATGAATATGAATTTGAAACCTTTTATTGGCATATTTGTTTTAAATTAACATTTTTATCCTTCCGCGAAACGATATAGCACCACGTGACTAACATTCAAACTATGTACGTTAGTAAGACAATTTAAATAGATTAAAGTCGAAATTTTCCATTGTTAAGTGTGGTTGTCCAGTGTTTGTCACAAGATGGCGCCAAACGGTAATCTTTGTTGGCACGGAGGGATTTTAAACATACAAGTAGTACCGGCTATGCGTTATTACTTTGGAGCGGTGATTATTTGAAAAGAACGAACCTGCAAATGTCTCAACTGACCAATCAGAATCGAGCATTCCAGAGAGCCGTGTAATAAATATGGATAGCCTCCATCACCCAGTATAATGTAACCTGTAGGGGGATACTGTTGTGCCCTATCAAATGAACTGTTTTTCAGTACGCGTGTGTCATGAACTGACCCTGGATAGCCAACAAATATATCTAGGAACAGTCCACAGGAATCACATATTGCTTGCATGCTGATGGAATAAAAGCCCTTGTAGTTTAAATGGCCGTAGGGGTTTGATCATGATGTGCTTCAGGGATGCAAACGGCGCGCCTTTTGGCGGATGCCGCCTTTTTCACGGCTGTGTGGGGGACATGTGTGAATCGTGCAGATCCAATGAGTTTTTCTTGTTGGGGGGGGGGGAGTTGGAGTGTTTTTGCACTAATTAGTTTGTCCACTAGGCGGCAACACTGCCCCTGGTCAGCCAAAAAAGAAAAGCAAGAGAGCCAAGAACAACAACAATCTAACGGACACCGCAACATCAAACGGCAGATTTATCAAGCGCTTGTAGGGCTCCGGACTGCGACCAAATGGTTGCATTTTGTGAGCTGTCGCACAGGCGAGACCACCGCGTTATTCAACTTTTAAGCGCTGCTATTAATGTTTCATATGAGAAACATAGAACGGCAAACGAAACGAACGAGAAACCGAAGCGCGCCACGTTTGAGCTGCGCAGCGCGGACCGTTTATCAGCTAGGACCGCAACACAAATACGCTTGTCCGAGCTCAGAACAGCCTTTACTCGAGAACCAAAGTTGATTTTGCGACACTGAACACTGCTGCGAGATCCAGTGAAAAGTGTTTGAATTCGCCCAGAATGAATTAAGTTTGCTGCAAGATCTAGGGAGAATCATTCAAATTCTGCTATAAACAGCGCTGATGTAGGCTATGTCAGACAACCAGACGTAACACCAACTGAAGCATAGTCGAATGGTATTACTGTATTCATTTCAGGGTTTGTACAACCTTTTGAGAGACAAATTTAAGCACTTTTAAATGACTTTCAAGCTTTTTGCACAACCATTTTCAGCACTTTAAAGCTCTTATGATCCAATTTGAATGTTATTTTGATGGCCAAAATATACTTTGTCGTAAACAAACACTTATGTCAAATTAAAATACATAAAATCACGATTATAACCAGTATATGGCAGTAATAATCTGTATAGTTTATGTATATACAATTTATAGTTTATGTGAAGATCGTTTTAAAATTACCTAAATTAAAAGTTTTTATATATTTCAGAGCCTATTAAATGTTGAAAATATTGGCTTTCAATTATACTGTAATGTTGAAATGGACATAATTAATATGTAAAACTGAGAGAAAATTCATTTAATAGAGACACCAGTAGCAGTACTGATATCAATACTTCATTAATAATAGGCTACTTGGTAAAAAGATGACATTAAACACATATTTAAAATATACTTCATGTTGTTTCTACCTGAATTTGGAGGTTCAGTGTGAAATTTTGACTAAATAAATATGCGATTAATCATGATTAATTACAGAAAAATGTGTGATTTTTTTTATTTTTATTGATTGAAAGACAGCACTAATGTTAACCTTTTGTAGATGCTGGTGTTGTTAATATTAGTTAATTTTAGTGAATATGCATTTCAATGTAATTGTATAGGCCTCCCTAGAAAGAGTTCAGGACGGCCCCCACCCCCTTGGCCCCCTTCAAATTTTCAGTTCGATAATCCGGCCCTCAAATGAATCTAATTGAATAGCCCTGGTATAGGGTATCCAGAAGTCCTTATTATAGATGTCAGGTCGCTTTATGCTACACTGAGACTAAAATATGCAACTTTTCATTTGCAGAATGAGAGAAATTGATGAGAGCCAAGCACTTACAGTGCAGAAAGTGGATGAGGGCTGTACAATTTTTGATGTTACAGAACCTGTGTATTTTCATATAAAGAACTTTGTATGTGTATAGGGTGAGCCCTGGATGGCAGAGGTTGGTGGCAATGTAATTATATGATATTTGCTGTGGGGGCACGGGCTTCGATAATCTCACTTCTTTTTGACCATACCTCTGTTTGCATCCCTGGTGCTTGCAATCTAGCCTAGAGTCTAGACGCACCCCTAGCGACAGCAAATTACATTTGCTTCCAACGGCAGTCTAGTAGCTCTCCGTTCACTTGAGATTTCCAAAAATCCAAAATCGATGCGTGAGAGAGAGAGCGATGGCTGCTGCTAGCGAACAACTTTCTGTCGAATCGGCTTTGGCCGCCACTCTGAAAGACTTGGAGTTAAGCTTTTCTCTGAGAAAAGAACGAGAAACTGCACTGAGGTCGTTCTTACAAAAGAAGGATGTATATTTGGAGTTGACTACGTCACTTTCTTCGTTGCTCTGATTGGTTGTAGCGCTATCCTATTGCATGGAGAGGGAGTTTAAAAGACAACCGTTTATCCCGCCCCTCCTGTGGGGCACTGTCTATGGAGAGTGCCCAGACCCTACATTTATGTGGGTCTGGCTTGTCAGGCTACTTGCCATTTATTGCACCAACAACATTTTTAAATGCAGGAGTTCTTGACAGTTCAACAAATCCTGGTCCCACTCCCTGCAGCTCCTCTGCTCGTGGAAAGAAGATGACATACTTTAGTTTGACCCATATGTTTTGTGCCACTTTGTGGATTACACGGTGGACTGTTGCTTTTGGGACATTGAAAACACTGGACACTACCTGGTATGATAGTCCATGTGCCAGCCAGTAAACATAGATAAGAGTTTCCAGCTGATTACCCCAGCCATGGTCATGTTCTCTGTAAAGCATTCATGGCTCTTCTGCTCAGGCGAAAATCCTGCTTCAGCTCAAGCTTCTCATCAAACCACAACCGCAGAATTGGCACGTTATGGTTTAGCCTGCAGTATGATACTGGACCATCAGCCTGTAACAAAGAAGTTCCCCTCATTAATCTGCATTTGGACTGACATGTCATTTATCGCCCCAAAACAAAGTAAAAAAACTAATCTGCAAAAGGCTACCATGTACGATTGTAAACAATTTACAGAGTAAAGTTAATACATAATAGGGTACAAACATATGAAAACAATATGCTTCCACGTAACCATCAAACAACTGTTGTCTGTTGTTATATGAATCTAACAAATGTACACTGTAAAAACGTTTTCACCAGTTTCAACTTAAAAACCTAAGTTTAGCAGCTGCCTTAAAAATTAAGTTGAATCAACTTAAGTCCTGTCAACTAACAAGTTGAATCAACTCATTTTGATTGTAATACATTAAAATGACTTGTAGTTTTAAGCTGATTTAACTTAAAAACTTAAGGCAGCTGCTGAACTTAGGTTTTTAAGTTGAATCTGGTGAAAACGTTTTACAGTGTATGTAAACGTGCACAAACAACACGAAAACATTAGTTTATTTAACGCACATGTCCAGCTAACCGTTAGCAGTTAACGTAAGCGAGCTGTGTAGTTGGCTATGTTAAATTCAACAAAACATTTTTGCAGTCATTATACTCACTTCAGCCCGATCCACCAGCAAACTTAAGTGGCGAAGATATCGTTGTCTCCTTGATCTCACAAAATTTGCTGAAGACAAATGCAAAAAAATCGCTGCAATCCACACTGCTATGACTGACGGCGACATCTTGGAATGTGTGATAAACATAGGCGCATGTCCTCTGACGTAACGTTAGGAACTAGCGACAAAGTATGATGACGTATAAGTGTTGTAGTGGTGTCCCATTTTTTTAGGGGAAATATTTTAACCCTTCCCCTTTCCACTTCGTTTCAAGGGACAAGGGGAAGGGGCGAGGAGTAGGGGAAGGGGTAGAAAATAGAATTGGGATTGGGCCTAAATGATTCTTCACTCTCCTCTTTAATAAATGCCGTCTTCATATAATAGTGTCACATGGACCTGTGAGAGATGAATCACAGATTTTCAAAGCTATCAATAACATTGATCTTCTGTCTTATTTTCATTTAAAAGATCTCCTTTGACCAATATCCAATTAGATGGAGACTCTTTAGCAGGTTCTTGATTCGGATCGTACTGTTCGTCTGTTGATCACGTGTTAACCATACAAACTCTAGTGTTAATTTGCCAATAATGATATTGTATTATAAATTATATGTCGGTCCTTGTATCATCCGATCATTTGTTTTTTTAAATTTAATGTTAAAAATTTGAAAATGGCTCATTTTTCTTTTTTTAAGGCATTAAGAGGATATTTTTATTTTATTTCAGTAAAGTTTTTGAACAAATCTCTTGAAAGAATGAGTGCATGGACACTCTTAATGCGATTATAATGAGATTTTGGCAATATTGCGGTTAAACTTTTCTTCATGTAAATGCAATACTTAGATTATAATAATGCGATTAAGCTCATAATCGCAGCAAGCATAATCGTATTAACATAGGTGGGGCACGCCGATTTTAATCAAAATACACAGTCATGTAAACACCTTAATCGCAGTATTGCAGCTTTGACAAGAGTGCGCATGTGCTTGTGACTTCCACGAATGATGTGCCACTCACCTGCAGACAGGTACGGCGCTACACAGGGGCTAGGGGGTGTACAGCCCGTCAGAATTTTGAATAGCCCCGGTTTAGCCCCCCAAGCAGCTGAGATAGAAGAGTGCTGTCCCATGCTGTTAGCACATATCTGTCACAGTAATCTGCCACACGTGAGCGCAGTTTCCTGCATTAGGCTACATTTAATCCATTACATAATCACTATGATTGAGATGTGCTGTTCGTTTAATGTTTAATTTATGTGTAAAGTATGCACAGTCCTGATTACGCATTTATATGAATTGTGTTAATGTAGAGCGCACAACCCAGTCTCACGGAGCGCATGGTGATGTCCAGTTTTGAAGTCTTTCCTCTGCAAGTAAAAAGTTTTTGAATAGGCCTAAAATATAGGCCCTAGCCCAGCTCTTGTCGAACAGCTTATCAGAATACTTGGTAAGAGTCTGACCCTAGATCATTTTTGGCCACTTCTCCCAAAACAGCTTATTTTACGACTTTTTCAGCTATTAAAATAGTTCAGTTATAGGCCAAATGGCAATGTAATTATATTTTGTTTCAGTTTTTTATTAAGTTAATTTAGAAAAACGTTTGGAGCATTTTTTTTTTGTTAAATATACGTTTTTTTATTTGATTTTTAACGACCAAGCGGCCAGTGGCAGACCGTGAGTTGATATGCTTGATCAATTTAGCCTTTTTAAAATCATCACAACTTGCCAAAAATAAAATCTATAGATATTAAACAGTTCAAGCATATCAATAAGTTAGTTTAAACATTTAACCTATATGTGCGCTGTAAGACTCATATCCTATCATTTGTGCGGAGAGTGGATGCTAACGCGCGCTTTACAGGACATGGAGGCTCTAGCGCGATCACATGCATTGCAAACATCTTAAAATACGCCGACTTTTTTGCTTGTAAAGGTAAGAGTAATACATTATTCGTAACTGTAAAGGGTCTTTGTTTATTTGTGTGCACTCACAAACAATATCTACTTTTACTATAAAGAAAACAAAGAGGATGGGCTGTCTTGGTCAGGAACAGGAATCTTTAGGCAATCTTTAGCCTTTTATGTGCGCTTGTTCGCTGATTTGCGGAACTCTTGAAAATGCGCTGAAGGTGTGCTCTCTGCTGCCCGTTGGGCTCGGGCTGGAATGCAGGGCTCTGGTCACTTGTATTAATACTTCTGTTAAATGTGGTGTGTACCAGAGCTGATTTTCTTTAAAAAAAACACACACAATTTCTTCATTAAGTAACTTTGACGTCATGAATATCGATTATTTTCTTAGCACCCCCACATATTGGTCTAGCCCCCCGTTAGCCTCGCTAGAGAAAATATTCTGGTGCCGTGCCTGCCTGCAGATTAGAAACCATGACGAAGAAGGCGACACACTGAGTTTATGCTGTGGACATTGCACGACATGAACATAATGCAAAGAATAATTCCATGGTAATTCCATGTAAACCAGCGTGAAGAGCTTTGCTCCTGACATGTAAACATCATAATGCGATTAAGTCCTTACTCTGATTATTGGAAATAATCGCATTATTCGTGCGCATGTAAACATAGTCAATGACTCAAAGAAAAATACATTTTAACAGCCCCTTTTTTGCTGCCTACTAGCGCAACAATGTAATTTATAAATCTTTATTTGAAGTGTCAAATAACTTTCAAATGGTGATTTTCTTCTATTATACCATACATATCAAAGTTTATATCCAAACTAAAAACTTTTATCCCAGTACTTCTGTGATTATTTGATTCACACAGTTGTCAAAGGTTGAGGAATGAAACAGATAAATCATTGTAGTTTAGTAATAGACTCAACACTGGTGTTTGAATCATGTTCGAGATCTTTAACAATCTGTTAAATTAAAGTGCTTTGTCATGTTGGTGGTGACACCCCTCTTGTAACAAGATAATCTTAGATTAGCAAGCAAGGTCCTGGCAGATCGCACACAGGAATTGATAGGTTTCGATTTACAGCAAGTGTCCGATTTCTGGCCTTAAGAATCCGATTCTGAATTTGGAGAGTAAATGATTTTTTTGTAAATGTAGTTTCAGTTATTCCTACATGCATTTTTCTTAAATTTCAAATAAATTGTAGTACAACAGTTGCTGGTGAATTATGAATTGTTTGTGAAAACAATCATGCACTGATTTCACACAAATTTGAGCATACTCTTGATTACCCAGATAGCACACATACGTCTGTTAAAGATCTCTTGATCTGGAAAGCATCTGCTGTGTACAAACATCAGTAAGATGTAAGTTTTACATACATAAACATCTTGATACATTTAATAGATGACCATTTGACATCTGATAGGAAATGTCCGATAGACGTATTGCAGATGAGTAAACTACATCTTGCAGATGTCTTTTAGATGTAAATGCCGACATTATATAGATGTCTCCGAGATGTACGTGTATCAGGGTGTGGAATGGGACCCACCGTCTATCAGGGGAAACATATAGAAGCATAAAGAGGATGTAATATTGAGCCCTGTCACTCCATAATTGTGTTTGATGAGATGTCTACTCATTTATACAAAGCAAAGTGGTAGTGGTCAGATACACTCAATGCTAACAATGGCATTAAACCATGCCAAAAAAAATAAAAATTCGAACTGTCTAAGAGAATGGTCTATAATTAACCAGTTCTCCTGAGTCAAGAATCTCCTTAAAGCATTAGTTCACTTCCAGAACAAATATTTACAGATAATGTACTCTGCCCCTTGTCATCCAAGATATTTGTCTTTCTTTCTTCAGTTGTAAAGAAATTAAGGTTTTGAGGAAAACTTTTCAGGATTTCTTTCCATATAATGGATATGTATGGTGCCCCTGAGTTTGAACTTCCAAAATGCAGTTTAAATGCGGCTTAAAAGGGCTCTAAACAATCCCAGCCAAGGTAGAAGGAACTTTTCTATCGAAACAATGAGTTATTTTCTAAAAATTACAATTCATATACTTTTTAACCACAAAATGCTAATCTTGGTCTTGCTCTGCGTGAACACTGTGTATTCCTGTTTATCAAACAATTAGAGTATGTTGAAAAACTTACATCTCATTTTTCTCCTCCACTTTCAAAATCGTCCTACATCACCGTTTTACCCTTTTTATTGTAAATTGCATTTCTGTTGCGAGAAAATGAGATGGGAGTTTTTTGACCTACCCTAACTATCATAAACAGGAATACACACAGTTCATTCAGAACTAGACCAAGACAAGTATTTGCGGTTAAAGGGTATATAAATTGTAATTTGTAAAAAATGAATAATCGATTGTTTTGCTAGGTAAGACCCTGGGATCGTTTAGAGCCCTTTAAAGCTGCATGTAAACTGCATTTTGGCAGTTCAAATTCAGGGGAACCAAAGAAGTCAATTATATGGAGAAAAATCCTAAAATGTTTTCCTCAATAAAAATTTCTTAACAACTGAAGAAAGAAAGTAGGAAAGAATATGAATATGATTGGTTTTGATGTTTACATGTATGAATGTGATGTTTTGCTTTGTGTCATTAAAAAATTGTTTTGATCTCTTTTTGCGTTAGACCTGATGCTTCTGAAAAAGGAGAGTGAAGAGCTGAATGAATCCAAAGACAACATTCAGTATGAGAAACATCTTGATTTCATAACTGAAGAGAACTTAAGTTCCTCACAGACTGAAAAGACTACACACAAAATAGTTCAAAAGACATGGTTTGGAAGTCTTTTTTTTATCTGCCAACAATGTGGAATTATTTACAATACAAAAGCAAGCTTTGAAATCCATATGAGGATTCACACTGGAGAAAAGCCGTACGCCTGCCAACAAGGTGGAAATAGTTTCTCTAAAAAAGAAAACCTTAAAGCACACGAGAGAATTCACACTGGAGAGAAGCCTTTCACCTGCCAACAATGTGGAAAAAGTTTCGTTTCGAAAGCAGTCTTTCAAGGACACATAAGAATTCATGCTGGAGAAAAGTCTTACACCTGCGAACTGTGTGGAAATAGTTTCCTACGAAAAGGAGACCTTGAAAGCCACATAAAAATTCACACTGGAGAGAAGCCCTTCACATGCCCTCAATGTGGAAGGGGTTTAACATGCAAACAAACTCTTAATGCCCACATAAGAACTCACACAGGAGAGAAGCCTTACACCTGCCAAGAATGTGGAAAAAGTTTCGTTAAAAAACCAGACTTTCAAAGGCACATGAGAATTCACACAGGGGAGAAGCCTTATACCTGCCCTGAGTGTGGAAAGAGTTTCACTCATCAAGGAAACCTTAAAGTCCACATAAGAATTCACACTGGAGAGAAACCTTATACCTGCCAACAGTGTGGAAATAGTTTCCTTCGAAAAGGAGACCTTGAAAGCCACATGAAAATTCACAATGGAGAGAAGCCCTTCACATGCCCTCAGTGTGGAAGGAGTTTTAAACGTAAACAAGATCTTAATGGCCACATAAGAACTCACACAGGAGAGAAGCCTTACACCTGCCAAGAATGTGGAAAAAGTTTCTCTGTAAAAGTAAACCTTGAAGCCCACAATAAAATCCACTCTGGTGACAAGCCTCACACCTGCCAAGAATGTGGAAAAAGTTTCGTAAAAAAAACAGACTGTCGAAGGCACATGAGAATTCACACAGGAGAGAAGCCTTTTACCTGCTTACAGTTACAGATGTAAAAAAGAATTAATTGTGCCATCACTGTGGAAAAACAGATATAGCAAACCTTGAAATTCACGTAAGAATTTACAGTGAAGAGAAGTATTTCACATCAGTGGCGAGCGGTGACTTTTTTTTTTAACTGGGTATGCTAAGTTAATAAATAAATCATGGATTCAATCATCATTCATTCAAGGGATTTGTTCACAAATGCTGATTCATGCAGTAAATCTTGAGTGAGCCATTGAATCATTCATTTAAAAATTTCATGCGATTTTGTTTGGTGTCTGTATTATCGTTAGAATTGTGATAGAACCACAATCTCCATTAAAAAAACCTTCAGTTTATCCGGAATCATGCCGCTCTATTTTTCACAAAACTCTCAAACGAGTCCACTTTTTATGTAGCCTGCTGAGTTTTGTTAATGATATTCAGCTGCATCTGAATGTTTTGCAAAAAGAGACAGAATAATTATGTTTGTTATTATTCTTTAATCATATTTTAATTGAAACTGGGAATTGAAAAGAATCAGAACCCTAGAAACAAGCGTCTTTCTTTATTTAGCAGATGCTTTTATTAAACCTTCTTCCAGGTTGCATCTAATAATAATAATAATACGTTTTTTTTTATAGCGCCTTTCTGCAAACTCAAGGTTGCTGTACAGTATCAGAACACATAAGTATTACAGCAAGGGAGAGAAAACAAAAACAAAACATATATATATAGACAAGTACAGTTACAGATAAAAATTTAGGAACCATGCAGGGTTGGGGCCATTCATGAATTGAATTGAGAATGAATGGTAAATTCCAATTCACTTCCTGGAATGGAATTGGAATTGGAATTGCATGCAGCTGACAGGAAATGGAATTGGAATTGAATTGGAATGTCAGGAAACAGAATTGAATTCAAATAAATTCCACTTGAGTTGCTAAATAAAATAATTTGACTTGATTTGCTTAATAGTTTATAGTACATTAAATATTGTAAATCACATAAACAAACGATCAAGAAGTCCAATGTGGTGATTATTGGGAGAGGATCCAGCAAACTGCCTCTGACAACATGTTGAAAATTTTAGGGCTGCTTCTGCAGCCGAAGGGGAGGCGGACGGCAAAATAAAATTTATTCTGCCAGCGGACGCCGAATAGGTGCCAAAAATCAGGGTGAATGGGCATGACATTAAAGGCAGAGGTGATGTCGACTTTGGCCAACCAAGCACCGCGACCTGCTTTTTTAATCAGGGAAATGGCTTGGTCGATGTCATGATAGTTGAGAGCGAATTCATCGAGCGGGATGAGGCTGTTAATGCTTGGAAACGGGTAATTATGCGGGGATGATAGATCGATAATTAGCTGTTTTTTACCTGAAAATTTTCTGGTAGCAATGCTTATGGGACTGACCCGAAAAACGCTGAAGGGAGGGACGGAGAAAGGACCAATCATGAAGTTTGCCTCTAATTCTTTTTTGATTCTTTTTTGTGGTCGACTGATTAGGGTTCGGCCAGAGCAGACTGGAGATTGGGGCAAATGAGGCTATTGGAAGGGAGACTTTCGACACCAGGATGAAAGCCGTGTGAGAGACCTGTTAGGATGTAATCTGTAAACTGGGAGTCAGGATGAAATGAGGGGGTGGGGGTGGTGAGGGTATCCATAAGGCGTGGGACGTAGCTGGTAGATTTAGGCTGAGAAGGTTCGGGGCGGGCGGGGGTGGGGGGGGGGGGGGTGGATGGGTTGACAAAAGGGCAAGTGGCGGTGGAGTGAGAAAATGAGCGACAGACTGCGCACGTGATGTTTTGGCAGCAGCCTAAAAACACCCTACTATGGAGTTCGGGATCCAGAGCTCCCCAGTAAGGGCACTGGTTCCATTGGGCGACCCGGATGGCGCATTTAGCTGAAAAAAGCTTGTGGTAGGTATAAAAGTGAGATCCCCCGTATGACAATGCGAGCTCAGCGATTATAGCGAGGTAGTTGCTGAGCTCGCGTCTTCTGTGGGGAAAGGCAGTGCAAATGACTTCTGCATAGTGAGTGAAAGCAATGGTGAATTCAGCGAAAGACAAAATGCGTGACGGATTGTGGTTTGAATTTTTTAAGATGACTGAAAAAACACCACAATCAATTTCACGATCAGAAGAAGTGTGTGATATAGGAGAGAGGAGTGAAAAAAGATCTACATCCGCACCTGAAAGGATCTGGTTCCTGATGGCAATGGGTACGGGGGTGGTTTCAGGGCTAAGGCATTAGGGGGAATGGGCAGGGGTGTCGCAGAAGCAAGTGAGAAGGGAGAGCGGGTTTGGGCCGATGAAAAACAGGCTGCCGGTATTGCTTGTGGAAGCATGTTTGCGCTTGGAGCGACTCCTGGGAATAATGACAGAGAGAGGAGGAGGTGGACGGGGGCTTGCGTCGTGAGCAGCGGCAAGCATGCGCCGGACGCAAAACCTGTAAAGGACAAAGGAGGGAAGAGGGGAGGGATGGCGGGCGCTGGGGCTTGCGCTGTTGGTGGAGTGATATTCGCGTTGGAGTGAGATAGCGGCACTGCCGTCCATGGGAAAGCAAGGGGAGTGTGGTGGGGTGCGGGCTGTGCGTGGGAATTTGCTGTCTGTGGCAGTGAGCTCGCGCTGACGCTGCGACTTGGAGAAGCCGTGGAGTGGCGCTTAAGGCCGTGGGTGACGGGCTGGCATTCGGCTGAACGTGGAAGGGGTGAGGGCTGGCGGCCTCGGCGACCGGGGCACGTCCTTAACTCGCAGAAGGTCTCCTGGCGCGCTCTGGCCGGGAGCCCGTCCCTGCGGCACTTGCGGATTGATGAGAATGGCGGCGGTGTGAGAGGGCCTGGGGCCCCGTGGTGCAGCCATGGGCTCCGTTGGATGATCCTGCTGGGCGGTGGTGGCTTGCGTTGCGAAATCAACACGACTTGCATTAAATAAAATCTATAGACATTAAAACACTTGATGCATTTCAGAATCTTAATTTAAACATTTAACCTAGGCAAGGCAAGGCAAGGCAAGTTTATTTATGTAGCACATTTCATACACAATGGTAATTCAAAGTGCTGTACATAAAAAGGAATTAAAATCACAATGGCATAAAAATCATAAACATTTAAAATAATAAGATAACCTAGATAAATGTGCGCTGTTAGATGCATATCCAATCGTTTTTGCGGAGAGTGAAAGCGAAAGCGGGCTTTGCAGCTGACATGGAAGCTCAAACGCGGTGGAAACCTAAAATACACCATTTTTGTTGATAAAAGTAAGACATAAAAAGGCATCATTCATAACTTCAAAAGGTCTACTATTATTATTTATGTGTGCACTCACAATATCAACAAAACATTATATTTGTGTAAAACGGTGCTGAGCCGGATAGACGCGCTCAGTGCTTTTAGCCAGTCTTTTCAACCAAATAAAAATAGTGTTTCAGTCCTTTAAATGAATTACTAACAAAAAAAGACATTTGTTAAATGCACACTGATGTTTGTTAGTTCGTTAAATGCACCAGTGTGTAAAGAAAGTGGCAATAATCCTTTCAGTTAAAATCTGAAGACTTATTTTATTCATGTGGTGTACTCCCCTCGTTAGCCCAACCCCCTCCCGGAAAATCATACAAGCCCCCTGGGTCGCGTGTTTTGGCACTGGACTGAGTCCGTTATAACCGGTTATGGTCTATTACTGAACCGATACCGAATCGTCCTTGTCTGCATCGCGATGCATCGTAAAAACGATTAATTTTGACACCCTAATGTTTAGTATGTTAAGCATGATCATTTCACATGCCAAATTTCAGGAAATGATGATAATTCGATGTAATAAAAGGTGAATGAAATACTTGAATGAAAATGACATGTGTGTTGAGACATATATTATGTGGTAATCATATATTGAATGTATAGTACATCCAGAAACTTATCACCATTGTCATTCAATTATTAATTCATAATGTACAATTCTCATTTATATTTACTTGCATTTGATCAACTCTATTTCATACATGGTATTTGTAAAGCATCATAAATAAAGTTCAAACGTATGTCTCTAAATGCAATCACAAATAAATGCTCAGAAACAGCAATAAATGGAATTCAGTGGAATTTCCCTGAATTGAATTCCACTTCCTGTAATTCCAATTCAATTCCAACTCTGTTTCCTGTAATTGTTGTTGAATTCCAATTCCTTCTTTGAATTGGAATTGTTGAGTTCATTCCTGAATTGGACCCAACCCTGGAACCAGGCATGAAACAGATGATGTAGTCAGATCAGAGAAGCAAGAGAGGAAAAGATGTGATTTAAGGTGAGTTTTGAAATCCTGTACTGGGGGCGGAGATACAAAACGCTTGTCCACCAAACAATGCTAACCTGTAACAGGATTAACAGCAGACAAGTTTCTGAAAAGCGTAGTGTGCGAAGTGGGGAGTAAGTGTAAAAGAGATCAAAAATATATAGGGGGGGACAGGTCCATAAAGTGCTTTGAAGGTGATAAGGAGAATCTTGTATTGGATACGAAAATGAATGGGTGGCCAATGACGTGTTTGTAGGATGGGAGTTTTGGATATATTGAATCTTATTTAATGTTGTGTTTGGTAGACCACAGAAAAGAGAATTACAGTAGGCAAGATGAGAAGTAATGAAGGCATGGACCAGTGTCTCAGCATCAGTGATATTTAAGAAGTGGAGTCAAAGAACACAGGATACCAGGTATACTGAAAGAACACTTTTTTTATTGAAAGAACAATGATTAAGAACTGACAGTCTGGCTTGAAATTGTTACTAAAGGTAAAGGCATTCCCAATGTTTTGGCAGAGGGTGGATGTCTAAAGATAATCTCAGAGGAACTGTTGCCACATGCCAATGAAGCAGCTGACCTTTATGAAGCAGAACTAGGCTAGTCACTGACCAGACATTTAGTGTTTGGAAGTGATCCCTTTTCTTCAGGGATACAAAGAGAACGTGTGGAACACCACTTTGCAGAACTGCACCCAGATATGGAAATATGCTACAACAATACTGTGAACGGTGACTTCTCATACTTTAAACTAGCTCTGCTGGATCTCATTGAAACAACAAAAAGATACACAACATGACCCATAAATAACAGAAAAGGTAGAGAAATTACATAAACAAATTTGTTTAGAGTTTAGTCAACAGAAACTATGTCTTTCAGAACAGAAAATGCATCAGAAAGGCCTGTGACTTCATAGACATTGGTGTACTCTTGTCTACATTTAAGACACTGGCTAGAAGTTTCATGCCATTGCAGCACACATACTTTGCATCCCACAATGCTCCGGCAACAGACTGCAAACATTGGCTCCTGGAAGGGTCCTGTGAAATAAGAGATTCAATAAAGTTAGTCTTACTCATTTCGTCTGGTTAAACGTTCCAGTTTTTCCCCACTCTTATACAATATAACAAATTCGAAAAAATAAAATGAAAACAGCTGCTTTGTACCATAGAAGCAGCAACTGAACTATTATTTTCCATGATTCTTATGGTAATCAATTTGGAAAGTATAAAACAACTGCTATAATATCTGAAGAATACACTTTTATGCTAAGCATTGATACTGGAACATGAGGGTGAGTAGATGACAACTGACATTGCGGTTAATTTTCTTGTCAACTTCAGTCTCCATCATAAGTTGAGATGTGTGTTGAGTACTTAACCATTTCTGAAAATCAGTAGGGAAGAAAAAAAACCTGAATGTACCTAGGTCTCTTTTGTTTGCTATTTTGTTGAAATCTTAGAAATTCCTCCTCTGAAACAGCAAGTATTTTGCGAGCATTTTGCTTCCAGTATAATGAACCTGTAGGTAACATATGACTAAACATTCAAGTGTCAAAAAAATAAATTAAACCATAAAAAAAGTATTACTATAACGTATGCTGCATTAAATTTTTTGTAATGAAATACCTTTGGTTCCTTCAGACTCCACTATTTGATTACCCTGAGCATCTTAACGTGGCAGGTGGTCTGAGCAGTTGACGAGGCATGTGGGGAATCCCGGTTTAGGATGAGCTGACGCGATGCGACGTGCATCCGAGAGGACTGGACAAGGATCAGGACTGTCATTCTCCATTTCAGTGAGCTTAAAGTTAGAGCCGTTCAAATGAAGAATGACGTTGACAAATTCCACAAACGGAAGATCAAGAACGGATATATCGCAACGGACTGTATCCTTGTCCAGCCCCAACAGAAACAACGCTGATTGAAGCATCGGGCCAGCTCATCTGATGATATAGCTCGGCAAATTCAACCACATACCTCTCCAACTCCCGACCACCCTGTCGCAAACTCCTCAGCTTTTCATCAGCAGTCATTGTCATGGTGTCGTCTTCTGTCACGTGTTGCTGGGAGATGAAGAGCCAGAGAGAAGACGTTTCAATCAAACAATCAGTGGCGGCTCCTGACAAATATCTCTGGGGGGGCAACTGTTCCGATTTTGGCAAAGATAACCGCTTTAATGGGTAAAATTATGATAAAATTCAGATAGCCAACTTTACAGCATTACATTGCATTGTTTGATTTGGTTTCCCTGTTCCTAGATGGCAACATCAGGCATGAATTGTACAAACTGTACAGTATTTTGAATAGCTATATTAAATTTATCGCAATGGTCTCAAATACACTGAAACACTTCCACCATGGCCATCAAGAGACACATTGTCATCAACTAGTTTGCCCTCTAAGAGTAAAAAAAAAAAAAAAAAAAAAAGCCATACTGCTTTACAATTAAAGACTTTTTATTTCTCATATTAAAACTGTAATTAATCAAATCTTTCCAGAACATATTCGGTATAAATTTGGCTGCCAATATGCAATCAATACAACTATTTAAAATTCAACATTTGGAGAATACAACATATAACATACAAGGCCATAACCAGGGTTTGAAAATTAGTGAGGTGTTAAGAATTGTGCTATAATAACACCCACAAATGCACTACATATAGCCTAAACTTCAAAATAGACAGACATGTAGATGATTGTGAAAGATTTTTTATTCAGTATAATGTTTTACATGGAAAGTTCGTTTTTTTTAGCTGAGGGAATTTTTATTTTATAACAAGTTATAAAAATAACGTTAGAATAATGACACTGACATAAAACTAACGTTCAACTTTCCACTTTATAAACGTCCCAAAGTGTCACACTAAATTGGACAAACGAGTCAAAAAACACGTATAATAGGTGGATCTGGCAACAAACGGAGGCCGCTGCACCCGCGCTCTCACTCAACGCGTTCTCAAGCCCCGTTCACTGCGCTAGCTTCTCGCAGCAAACACTCATGTGATATGAGGTGGTTTAAACGGCTAAATAATCATTCGAAGAGCTTGACATTTTATTTTTGAATATAAAAAATGACCGAGGTCCGGACCTCGGTGACCTCATAGCTGGCTACGGCCGTGATAACATAAACAATTCACCATTTAATAACACACATCACTTGTATTGAAATTTTGCTCGCTTCTCTTTTAAGCAGGCAAAGTGATCAATTACCCTCTCATTAAAATCAGGCATGTTCCTGACAAGTTCCCTCTCCATTGAAAGCATGGCCGATGCATTCAGACGTCTGGCTACGCGTGCGTGCTGTACATCTTCGAGCACGCATCAGTGCGTATTACGAAATCACGTTGGGGCGAGCCCTCCCGGTGCCCATTGAAATGCATTGTAGGGTTCAAAATTTGAAAAAAAAAAATCTCACAATATAACTCTATGAGACCGGCTGGGGCGATTTTCAATCTGACTGAGATCGCCCCAAGGGGGCGGGGTTTTAGGTTGGAAAGTGACATTCAGGCTGTTGATTGTACCGTAATATGCAGACTAGGACTAGCAAAATAAGAGTCTTTTTCTCCTCTCTTTTTTCGTGTGGCTCAAGGAGGGCGATGCACTATCGCCCACCATGGGCCAGCCGCCCCTGCAAACAATGTGTTTTAATAAAGACAAACCGGGAATCCAAAGAAACACAACAATACAAAACTTTAAGACGACACAAAGCAAACTGAGAAACACACGACTTATAAAGTGTGAGACTAATTACAAGACCAGGTGCAGACGATAATTAAATCATCACAGAAAGGCAAAGGAAGAAACCAAAGTTAACTGAATGACAGGGGGAGACAAAGGGAGAAACCAAAGCAGAACAGTCCAATAAACAAAACACAAGGAGACATGTGAGAGTGATATGTTCATTTTATTGTAAGTACTATGCTAACGATTTACCCATCTGTCGTAAATTATCTGAAAAATGGCATATCATCAAATAAATCAAACAGAACAATTTTTATTATATTTTATATAAAATACATATTGTACATAACAGGTTTTTGATATCAGTTTGATATAACAATGTACAAATTTGTCGTAATTTATCTTAAAAAATTGCATCATGAAATAATCAAACAGATCCTTAGTAAGTGGTTAATCTGTTACTAGTTAATATATTATTTGTCACTTAAAAATAATTAAAATATCAATCATTTAAATGTGTATCCTTCACTGAAGATCGCATCATGAATAAACCATTTACAAATCTTTCTGCATCCCCTAATCTAAAGTGTAAACAATTCATCAGTTGTAAATGTTTTACTCATTATTCAAAGGTCTTTCACCCAGTGTGTATACCCACCTGACACCCACACAACCTGTAACCGGCAGGTTTGTAAAACATTTACAACTGATGAGTAGTTTAGACTTTAGATTAGGGGATGCAGAAAGTGTTGTATATGATTTATTCATTATTTATTCATCAACACCTTTTGAATACTTTGTAGTGTGTACTGCAATGTAAGTGCTGACTGGTAAGGGTAAAGATGTTTTCTTTGGCAAACATGATCTGCGCCCCAAATGACGCACTATACACTCTGCACTTATTCACTATGTACTTATGCACTAAGCACCATGTTCAAATTTGTTTTCATATCAACTTCAAATTTGGAATAACTTATTTAGATTTATTACACGGCTCTTTGGAATGCTTGATTCTGATTGGTCAGTTGAGACATTTGCAGGTTCGTTCTTTTCAAATAATCACCGCTCCAAAGTAATAACGCATAGCCGGTACTACTTGTATGTTTAAAATCCCTCCGTGCCAACAAAAATTACCGTTTGGCGCCATCTTGTGACAAACACTGGACAACCACAATTAACAATGGAAAATTTCGACATTAATCTATTTAAATTGTCTTACTAACGTACATAGTTTGAATGTTAGTCACGTGGTACTATATCGTTTCGCGGAAGGATAAAAATGTTAATTTAAAACAAATATGCCAATAAAAGGTTTCAAATTCATATTCATGTCCAGTTTTTTTCCTTATGTGGCAAGTAGCCGTGTAATAAGCGGGATAATGTACAGGCAGCCGGTAGTTATCGCAGAAATAAGCCCCTTCAGTGTGATACAAGACCTTCCGCTTCTAACAGGTTTTATCCTTAATTTGATATCAGTTTGAAGTCTTAAGTAAGGGATAATGTACAGGCAGCCGGTAGTTATCGCAGAAATAAGCCCCAACAGTGTGATCAGGACCCGACGCAAAGCGGAGTGTTTGTCACAAGATGGCGCCAAACGGTCAGATATGTTTCCTATCTTATTTTTTACTTTAAATGGTATGTAACTCAGGCAGAGCTCTAATAGCAGAACATAGTTTTTTTTGTTATATCCAAAGTTTTTGAAGTTCTTTCCAATTTAAAAAAAATATATATATAAAAGAAGGGGCAGAAATATTTTCCGAAGGTGTATTATTTAGAATGATAACACTGTCAGAAATATTTGCTTTCTGTATACATTTGTCCCTGACAGGGTGGACATATTTTGTAAGTTGGTCCAAATGTTTTTGCTTATAATTATTTTATTAAAGGTCCAGGAGCTGGACCTACCAGCAATTGTTGAAGTATATAATTATCAGATATAATTATCATATAAATATCAGAGAACATCATACAGGCCACTTCTACATTTTCAACCCCTTGGTCTCCCCTGACCCTGAACAAAATAATTAGATATCACATTTTTTAAAATAACTCTTTCACAAAACACATTTGTTTACACTAGTAAATATGAAATTTGTACTCCAATCTGGTCATACTGAATTTTGAGCTGGTATTACATAAGAAAACAACACATAATCTGCTTAAACCATTGAGCTAATGCTAAACTATGCACTTAAAACGTTTGATACAAAATCTTTGAGAGTTAAAGATTTGGTATCAAATAAAGTGTATGTTGTGTATAATAAGTGTATATAAGTGTATAAAGGCTATGTTGCTAATTGTTGATATGCAGTCTCTTACTGAACTGTTGATAATTGCTATATTGGATAGGCTTCATGCACGGCTGTCCAATTTGTTTAATCGACCTCCAGTTGATATAGATTTTTTTGGAGTTTGACTTTTCCTAGGAGCTAGTTTTTTAAAATGCACTCTCAAGCCAGGAGGACTCTTTTCCACATGCTGTTTTGGATGGACTCCGTGAGGTTGTACAAGTGATAAGTGAGATCAACCACAATCAGCAGTGTATGCACAACACTCTGAACTTTGAATCTGGCAACCTTGGGTGGCCCAGAATTGGTATAACAGAGGAACGTATTGAGCCATATCTCTACCAGTACCCTGTGTTGCAATATTGCTGGGAGTGAGCATAAGGACCATACTGTCAGTGAAAGACATGCAAGTAATCATTTGGTTTTATTGAACAAAACTGTTAAAATATATAATGTATTATAAACAATAGAGCTAATGTACATTAAACATTATATCTAATGTGTGCAGAGGGCGCCAACGACCTGGGCTTCGTTTCCCGATACGATTGATCTTAGCACTTAAGAGTGTTTTCTACATTCAGCAGGAGTAATATGTATGTCATTGTTGCACATGCTGTTATAGCAATCCATCTAATTTTTGATTTCCGATTCTTCTTCTACTTGTGTGAATGTGTATTATACTCGAATAACATGAAAGTCCTGTAATTTCCTCTTGAGCAAGTTTAAAAACATGAATTAACTGAAAATGTCGTACAGTAAAAACACTGTCTTGCTCCAATCTCGCATAAAACAAATTCTAACAGTCCTTGCCGAAAATGACATCAGCATCATTTTGGATATTTATATGAAGCCTTAATTATTTAAGTAGAATTATTTATCAATTTCTTTATCAACAATTGCTTATCTCACATAAAAAAAGGAAATAAATAAATAAGCTCTTACATTTATTTTTGAAAAGTTTAGCCTAATTATCTTCACCTGATGTGCATTTGCTAAAAGGACAAAAAATTTAAATAAGCACATACCTAGGGGTGGAGACACTAGCAAAATGGCTGAAACCAGAAAACTAAGAAAATACATTTTTCAAAAAGAGGAAATTAATATTATTTTAGAGGAGGTGGAGCTACAAAACATCATGTTTGCAAGAGCAATCAGGTTCACCTCCTACTGACAGACACTTGAAATCTAGTTCAATTAGATTTAAGTATTTGTTTTATAAATGTGCCTTGGAAAAAAACATTACTGGTGTCCATCTTGAGATGAAATAAAGGGACTGATATATTTTAAGATCAGTCACTGCAAGAGTCCTTCAGTTGAAAAAGCTCAGACTTGCATTTTAGTCTGGACTTGGCTTTAGTCTTGTCTGTGAAAAGAGGGTTATGTATTTTACTACAGCTTGAGTCTTGAGGGTGTGTGTGGCAATATAGTATTAGGGCCTATCCTTATATGTGCAGAAAAATGTTTAATGTGCACATTCTTTATCAGCACTGTTTTATATAAATGTACTCTCCATATACATTTATAAAAGGACAACCTTTGACCTTTATCAACCTAACAAGAGAATGAATTCAGCGAAGAGATAATTAATGCAATTTCTAAAATCAGTGATTCAGTTTTTTCAAGTGGGGCCTTTTGCAATTAGAGACACAGATGACAATCAGTGTGCAACATGTGAATATTATCACAGCCTGAAAATTTTTAATTTTGTAATTTTAATTTTTTTTTTTTTTTTTCATTCTTACATTTATTGTAATTTTATTTTATTTCTTTATTTGTTATTATTTCTATATTGAATTGTGTAATGAGTAGAAAGTAGAAATGAATAAAAATATACGTACAAATAAAAGGAAAAATTACTTTGAAGAGAAGTACATTTTAGGTGCAATTTGCCGGATGTCCAGCAGGTGCCCTCATAACTCTGTCTCCTTACGATGCACTTAAGGCTTTACGATTACTCCAGAGCACTCTTAGATCTACGAAGATTTTAAAGTGCTACTTAAGTTACGATGTTTTTGGTAAACAGACCGTAATATTAAGATCAGTCGTACGATCATTTTTACGAACTTCTTGGGCTTACGATGCTTTTGGGAAACCCTGACCATTGTTTATCTAATCCTTGTTTAATACTGACTAAACAACATTTAATTCAAATATCCACTTAATCTTTAATATTTGGGCATCTCCTTATAATAGAAAAGCAACAGCCACTGTAATTTCTTAAATATATGGACATCAAAATGCGTAAACTCCGAGAAAGGGTTTAAACATTTATTTATTTATTTATTTTTTTTTTTTTAAATCCGATGAACAGTTCTTTGCTGAAAAAAAAAACAGCTAAAACCAGACTAGGCTGGTTGGCTGGTCTTAGCTGGTTTAGGCTGGAAGTAGCTGGTTTTAGATGGTTTTACATGTTTATAAATGATATATCTTGATGATTTACCTAAATGATTTACACATCTGATGAAATAGCGCACATTGCATTCCCAGACAAACGTTATAATAACCCCAAACTCACAACAACATGCAGAGATGGAGTTTAAGATGCTCCACACATGTAAATGAAAACAGTTTGCGTAGACGCATATACTGTGAAGGGGAGCTGCTCTGAGACGCACTTATGTAACCTACACGCATTTAAATAATTAAAGCGCATATAGTAAACCTGCATTGCATATATTTATTTAATTGAATGGTAGCTTTTGTAGATTCTAAATAGCTTTATGCTTTATTATGATTTTTAAATGGGTTTAATATGTGGAATGCTCCACTTCCGGTATTTAGCTGATTACTGGACATGGGCAAAATGCATTTGAGAATTTTAGAATAGAAGAATCATTGCAGACCTACTCACATTGAACCAGTTAATGCAGGATATGCTTTGATAACCTACTCTAGTGTAAAAGCAAATTGAATCAAAGTCAATATTCACCTGAGTGGAAGACCAAATCTCTCAGCTGAGTGCTGGAAGAAGTAAAGGGTTGTTGAAGCCAGATTGTTTGTTGCAACACCAAGATACATGAT
Source organism: Garra rufa (assembly GCF_049309525.1). Lineage (NCBI taxonomy): Eukaryota > Metazoa > Chordata > Actinopteri > Cypriniformes > Cyprinidae > Garra > Garra rufa. The sequence goes on from NC_133361.1 coordinate 94,918,656, forward strand.
CTGCATAAGAAAAAACAGTTTACATTTTTACTGTATATTATTCTGACATCAATATACAATATCAGTTAAATATATTGTGAGCAATGATTGTAAGTTGGTTAGTAATAACTGCTGCACTTCAGTACCCTTTTTTCAAAGTTAAATACCTTTCTAGAAAAAACCATCGATGCCCCCGAAGATCACAATGTTGTAGCTGTTTTGGAGAAATTTATATAAAGTCAAAAACAATGAAAATTAAAAAGGCTAAGCTAATAATTTTTTTTTAGTTATTTAGTATGAGATTATACCAAATGAGCTTATGATTTGTATCGATGTGCATCAATGCTCTTGGGCTGGGCACATAGTATGTTTGGCGAACTACACATCCCAACTGGCCCGGATCCTTTCCCACGGCACCCGATGTCCTGGATTTCACTGCTGACACTAATGTGTCCAGCTCTTCATCCAGAATCCTACTCTATGTGTCTCTCACCGACAGCCCCATTTCTGACATTCTCCGGTGTATGGTTCTTGTGCTCACACCCAACAAATTTGTAAACACAGGGTACTGGTAGACCCATAGCTACCAGTTCCTCAATGCGTTCCTCTGATACAACAATTCTGGGCCGCCCAAGGTTGCCAGATTCAAAGCTCAGAGTGTTGTGCGTACACTGATTGTGGTTGATCTCACAAATCACTTGCACAACCTCTCGGAGTCCATCCAAAACAGCAGGTGGAAAAGACTGTTCCTGGCTTGAGAGTGCTTAAAAAAAACTAGCTCCTGGGAACAGGCAAACTCCAAAAAATCTATATCAACTGGAGGTTGATTCTGCAAATGGGTCAGCCGTGCATCCAGTCTATCCAATATAGCATTCATCAAGAGACAGCATAACAACAATTAGCAACATAGGCCTTATTTGATAAACACTTGATATACACAACAAACACTTTATTTGATACCAAACCTTGAATTCTCAACGATTTGGTATCAAACGTTTTAAGTGCATAGTTTAGCATCGGCTCAAATGATCAAAGTAGATTATGATATTCAGTGTTTTAATGAAAATGCAAAACCAAACTATTAATTTCTTTAATTTGTAACACCAGCTCAAAATTTAGTATGAACAGATTCTGCTTACACTGCTGTTCAAAAGTTTGGGACCAGTAATCATTTTACTGTTTTTAAGTATTTCCTGCTTGAAGTGGCAATCACTATCACTTTATGTAATGAATAGATTTAATTTAGCCATATAATAAGCAAAGGGTTTAAATATACAACAGATGCTGAAAAAAAAAACAGTTCTAAAGAACAGTGCTCAGTTTAACTGTTCAGAACAAAAAGGGACTCATGAATAACCATCACAAAACAAAAAAACAGTTGTAGATCATATGGGTCCCCCCACACAGTGTCCCAAACCTTAGGGGGTTATTTTAATTTTAGCTATATATTTTTTTGGTCCTTTGGACTATATGTAAACATATTTTATGTTAAATATCTTACTCTGGGCAGTACTAAATAAAAAAATAACATGCATTTTGAATGACTTATATTATTACCATCTCTCAGCATCAAGAACTAATAAACGTTGGATACGCACACTGCAAAATCCCCCTTCTGGAATGATGTACTTCCCCTGCCCTGTAGCCAATATGGAGTTCCAGCTCAAGCACCTGCGCACTGTGACAGGTAAATGCTGGATGGTTACCTCCCTTAAACACGTGCCAAATATCATCAAGCCATGGACTCATGTTTGGTCCAAGTGGAAGGGGACTGTGAGCTCTGGGCTTGACGCCAAGAGACAACTTTGACCTGTGTCTACTTGCAGTGGTGGGTTCCCTAAAATGCTACGCTCTCTATACATGTGGGACCTAAATTGAGAAGACTCATTAAGTATAATGACCCGCAATGTGTTGATAATCCTGCCATAGCCAGCCAACTAGCACTTGTTAAGGCACCTCAAGCATCATTGGAATAAAATCTTCAAAAACAGGGACAGGGACAGTTTGATAACAAGATGTAAAATAGCTCAGCTGAGCTCATCCATAACTTCTGTTCATTGTCTCCAAAAGGTCCTGCTACTTCTAGTCATGCGCTTTGACATCAGGTCCTCAAATTAAGACATTAAGACACATCCGTCAAACATCTGCCATTTTGTGGAATTAATCTGCATTAAAATGACATTTGTGCTATAAAATAATATTTTAAATATGTTTCAGCATTAAATATTAAATCAAATGTTTCCTTATTTAATTTATGACCATCAACAGAGAGCAGAGAGACAGTGATGAAAAGATAAAACCCAATACAACAGCAAAAGAGAAATCCTGTATCTGTATCTGGATGGCTGGAATGCAGTGACACCAGAATCAGAAGATCCAGTTGGACAAAGGCATTGAGTAACATCAGGAAGAACAGCTACATGCTCTTCTATGTGAAAATGTAAACAGTACCACAATGCTAGTGCTTAACTAATGTTCAGCGTTCAGTTCATTTGTGTTAACAAATTGTTGTTTTGTAAGTTCAGTTATCTCTGGTTTGAGTATGTTAACCTCGTTCTGCTGGTCACGGATTCGTGGGTTCATTGTGATCAAATGAGTTCCCCAAAATACAGAAGATGACATTGATTAGCATGTGCAGAAATGTTCACATGTAAGAATGACTTTGGCAAATCTTACCCAAATAGAAACAGCTGCTGTTGAATATTGTCTGCTTTCTCTGTAAGCACTAGAGGGCATAAGTGTCTCAGAAATCTGTCTTGGCAGACAGTATCCTAACATCTTACCTTTGGATTACATTCAAGTTTCATTGAAGCAATTCTTATTATTTCCTGGATGAATGTGTGCGTTCCTGGGGAAACATGAAAACTGTTGCAAAATGCTCTTGAAGAGCAGTCAAGTTTGTGCTGACAAGTACTAATCTCTGAAAGACTGAAACACTGTTTTTCTAAGTGTACTAAATGCATTAAATTGACACTTTTATCAAATTTAAACCAAAAACTTGAGGTGAGTTTGCTATAGGCTCAGGCCTGTTTAAGGAGTGAGCTGTACTTCTGTAACTAAACCAGCAATATTTCAGAACACAAGGAAAAACAAAGCATTAAAAGTCGAGGGGAGAAAATGTTTGAACAGAATGAAAATGTGTAATTTTTCTTATTTTGCCTAAATATAATCTTTATTTCTTTTAGTACTGCCCTTTAGAAGCAAAAGAAGGTTCAGGTTTCCCAGAAGACAAAGTAAATTAAATTTACCCTGATCTTAAAATCTTTAAAAAGGCGGGTAGTATAGAAAGAAATACAGAGGAATAAAGACTCCCTCTCACAACTGCAGCATTTCCACCCAGCATCCCAGCAAAAAATATAACGACAAATCAGTCGATAATTTACCATCTTCTCTAACTGTACACTGAACCTCATTTATGGCCCAAACATCTATAAACACTTATACACACTTCATCAATTTATAATAAGCATGCTCTATCCTAAGACAAGCTGCCACCAATCCCATTGTCACGTATCTGGTCTATCTCATCATGAATTCTTGCACACACATTCTGGACTGCAATCCCCATAAGCCACTGCACCAATCACTGCACACAGCTGCTCCTCGTTTCCCACTGAACTGATTGCTGCATACACCTGTTTCACATTTACCCACATGCATTTAAGCCACTCACACACACAGCCACCTTGCGAAGTCTTATTGTTCCTATGGTCGTAATTCTAAGCGTTTATCTCTGTGTTGGTTTCTCTGTGTATGACTCTGGACTGTGTACCCCATTGACGATTCCTGCTACCTGCCATTGCGACCATTGCCTGTGTATTGAACTGTTTCCTGGATTTCCTACGTTGTTCCTGTTTTCCTGGTGATTATTCCTGCCTGTCGACACTTCTCAATAAATGCTGCAATTGGATCCGCACGTCTCTGACCCTCTCTGTGACAGAAGACTTCGCCATTACAAGGATCCAGCAGCGAGTATGATGTCATCCGGTTCCAGCACGAACTCCACGGTACAGATCATGCTTCTCAAGCAGGGGGAGCAGACAATTGAGGATTATGTCATGGCTTTCATTGATTTGGCAAATCTGTCTTCGATGGATGAGACGTGCCTCATGATTTTTTTTCGTGGAGGACTCTCAGAGCCATTGGCTTCCAACATGCCAAATTTTGAACTTGGCTGGACTCTGCATCACTACATGGATCTGGCTCTTTTGTTGTGTGGCTCTCCATTTACGGTGGGTGAGGTAGAGCCACAGCACAAGATGGCAACCGCCTTCTCACAGTCTCCGCCGCCAGAGCGCCCTCCTGTGACCGCTCGCCCAGAGCCTGCTCTTCCAGAATCTCCGCTGGAGACGCCCAGCCCTCCTGAATCTCCGCTGGGGTCGTCCAGTTCTCCAGAGCCCGCTCCTCAAGAGCGTCGTCCAGAGCCTGCTTCACAAGAGCGTCGTCCAGAGCCCGCTCCTCAGCCCAGCCTTCCAGAGACTCTGCTGGTTCCGCCCAGCCTTCCAGAGCCTCCGCTGGTTCCGCCCAGCCTTCCAGAGACTCCGCTGGTTCCGCCCAGCCTTCCAGAGACTCCGCTGGTTCCGCCCTGCCTTCCAGAGACTCCGCTGGTTCCGCCCTGCCTTCCAGAGCCTCCGCTGGTTCCGCCCAGCCTTCCAGAGCCTCCGCTGGTTCCGCCCAGTCGTCCTGAGATTCCTGTCTGCCCGGTTCTGGTCACGGAGCTCATGCATGGACTGTTCCCACCCACCCTCCCTGCTGCTCCAGTCCCGCCACCTCTGTCTCCTGACAGTCCCTCTGCTCACCCACATCCCACCTTCGGTGCAGAGGACTTGCCGTGGGACTGCCAGTCTCCATCGGTGTCCAGACTGAAGGATCCCTCACCATCACCTCCAGTCTCAGAGTCCTGGACTCCACCTCGGTCCTCCGACCCTGCGGCTCCACCCTGGCTCTGTGCTCCCTCGTCTCCGTTGTCGGCCATCGGCCCACCAGCTCCTCCGGGCTCCATCGTCTCTCCGGCTCCGCCCCGGTCAGTCGTCGCCCCACCTTCGCCTCTGGACTCTACTCCTCCGGCTGCGCCTCGTCACTCCGTCCTGCCGGCTCTGTGGACCTCCTCCCTCCCGTGGGCACAGCCTCGATCCTCTGTCACTCCGGCTCCGCTGCGTACCTCCGGACCTCCATCTCCGCCGGGGTCGCCAGAGCCTTGGGTTCCGCCTTGGCCCTCCGGATCCTCTGTGTCGCCCAGGACCATCGACTCTCCGGTTCCGCCTCGGGCTCCACCGGCTCCACCTCCGTCGGTCGGCCCCATGCAGGAGCCAACCCTTCCTTCATCATGGCTTCTCCCTCCGTCGGCTCCGCCTCAGTTCCTGGTTCCAGTACCCATACATGGACCTGGCCCTCCATCCCTCCCCCTGTTACGCCTCCGCTCCACCACCCTCCAGGTTGTATTAGGTGGTTAGAGCGTCTGGAAGCCGCTCCTTGGGGAGGGGCTCTGTCACGTATCTGGTCTATCTCATCATGAACTCTTGCACACACATTCTGGACTGCAATCCCCATAAGCCACTGCACCAATCACTGCACACAGCTGCTCCTCGTTTCCCACTGAACTGATTGCTGCATACACCTGTTTCACATTTACCCACATGCATTTAAGCCACTCACACACACAGCCACCTTGCGAAGTCTTATTGTTCCTATGGTCGTAATTCTAAGCGTTTATCTCTGTGTTGGTTTCTCTGTGTATGACTCTGGACTGTGTACCCCATTGACGATTCCTGCTACCTGCCATTGCGACCATTGCCTGTGTATTGAACTGTTTCCTGGATTTCCTACGTTGTTCCTGTTTTCCTGGTGATTATTCCTGCCTGTCGACACTTCTCAATAAATGCTGCAATTGGATCCGCACGTCTCTGACCCTCTCTGTGACAGAAGACTTCGCCATTACAAGGATCCAGCAGCGAGTATGATGTCATCCGGTTCCAGCACGAACTCCACGGTACAGATCATGCTTCTCAAGCAGGGGGAGCAGACAATTGAGGATTATGTCATGGCTTTCATTGATTTGGCAAATCTGTCTTCGATGGATGAGACGTGCCTCATGATTTTTTTTCGTGGAGGACTCTCAGAGCCATTGGCTTCCAACATGCCAAATTTTGAACTTGGCTGGACTCTGCATCACTACATGGATCTGGCTCTTTTGTTGTGTGGCTCTCCATTTACGGTGGGTGAGGTAGAGCCACAGCACAAGATGGCAACCGCCTTCTCACAGTCTCCGCCGCCAGAGCGCCCTCCTGTGACCGCTCGCCCAGAGCCTGCTCTTCCAGAATCTCCGCTGGAGACGCCCAGCCCTCCTGAATCTCCGCTGGGGTCGTCCAGTTCTCCAGAGCCCGCTCCTCAAGAGCGTCGTCCAGAGCCTGCTTCACAAGAGCGTCGTCCAGAGCCCGCTCCTCAGCCCAGCCTTCCAGAGACTCTGCTGGTTCCGCCCAGCCTTCCAGAGCCTCCGCTGGTTCCGCCCAGCCTTCCAGAGACTCCGCTGGTTCCGCCCAGCCTTCCAGAGCCTCCGCTGGTTCCGCCCAGCCTTCCAGAGACTCCGCTGGTTCCGCCCAGCCTTCCAGAGACTCCGCTGGTTCCGCCCTGCCTTCCAGAGACTCCGCTGGTTCCGCCCTGCCTTCCAGAGCCTCCGCTGGTTCCGCCCAGCCTTCCAGAGCCTCCGCTGGTTCCGCCCAGTCGTCCTGAGATTCCTGTCTGCCCGGTTCTGGTCACGGAGCTCATGCATGGACTGTTCCCACCCACCCTCCCTGCTGCTCCAGTCCCGCCACCTCTGTCTCCTGACAGTCCCTCTGCTCACCCACATCCCACCTTCGGTGCAGAGGACTTGCCGTGGGACTGCCAGTCTCCATCGGTGTCCAGACTGAAGGATCCCTCACCATCACCTCCAGTCTCAGAGTCCTGGACTCCACCTCGGTCCTCCGACCCTGCGGCTCCACCCTGGCTCTGTGCTCCCTCGTCTCCGTTGTCGGCCATCGGCCCACCAGCTCCTCCGGGCTCCATCGTCTCTCCGGCTCCGCCCCGGTCAGTCGTCGCCCCACCTTCGCCTCTGGACTCTACTCCTCCGGCTGCGCCTCGTCACTCCGTCCTGCCGGCTCTGTGGACCTCCTCCCTCCCGTGGGCACAGCCTCGATCCTCTGTCACTCCGGCTCCGCTGCGTACCTCCGGACCTCCATCTCCGCCGGGGTCGCCAGAGCCTTGGGTTCCGCCTTGGCCCTCCGGATCCTCTGTGTCGCCCAGGACCATCGACTCTCCGGTTCCGCCTCGGGCTCCACCGGCTCCACCTCCGTCGGTCGGCCCCATGCAGGAGCCAACCCTTCCTTCATCATGGCTTCTCCCTCCGTCGGCTCCGCCTCAGTTCCTGGTTCCAGTACCCATACATGGACCTGGCCCTCCATCCCTCCCCCTGTTCCGCCTCCGCTCCACCACCCTCCAGGTTGTATTAGGTGGTTAGAGCGTCTGGAAGCCGCTCCTTGGGGAGGGGCTCTGTCACGTATCTGGTCTATCTCATCATGAACTCTTGCACACACATTCTGGACTGCAATCCCCATAAGCCACTGCACCAATCACTGCACACAGCTGCTCCTCGTTTCCCACTGAACTGATTGCTGCATACACCTGTTTCACATTTACCCACATGCATTTAAGCCACTCACACACACAGCCACCTTGCGAAGTCTTATTGTTCCTATGGTCGTAATTCTAAGCGTTTATCTCTGTGTTGGTTTCTCTGTGTATGACTCTGGACTGTGTACCCCGTTGACGATTCCTGCTACCTGCCATTGCGACCATTGCCTGTGTATCAAACTGTTTCCTGGATTTCCTACGTTGTTCCTGTTTTCCTGGTGATTATTCCTGCCTGTTGACTATTCTCAATAAATGCTGCAATTGGATCCGCACGTCTCTGACTCTCTTTGTGACACCCATAAACATGTTCAAAAAATTCAAGGTACCCTGCCCTAGCAATTTATTTTTCCTAGATTTCCAAATTGCAAGTTTTGCTGTATCAGAAGATGTTCAGTTGAGTCAACATATTTTTCCTATTTGCTGAATGAACCATAAATAAATATTTAAAAAAAGAAAGCTTCACAAATTCCTGCAAATCATTGAGATAAAAGAGAGAAAAGATAATTTAACTGAGATCACAGTACAAATGAATGAAAAACTGTTTTAACTTCTAAACAAAAAGGACAACCCACCCCTGCAGAAGGATTAAGGTGCACTCTCTGTCTGTTCGTTGCTATGCAGTAGAAGTGAGCATAAGTGTTTTTAAAAGAAATCTTTGCAAATCGCTTTTCCTAATACTGTGCTAGTTAGCAAGTACCACAGCTAAATACAGCTTAAATTTACAGTCTCCGAAAGAACCGCTCTCACCCCAAAGCAGAGAGGGGCAGGGTGAGCAGAGCTCATTAGCATTTAAAGGGGCATGCACAAATGGGTCGCTGTGAACAGCTGTTTTTGACTAGGTAAAAAGAATGTTGTTTAACACTACCCATTGAGAAATTAACCAAAGTATGTTATAGACTTTCATTAAGAGTCTAGAGAATTAAAGGGAGTTGTACTGCAGTGGGTTTGTTGAGATTAAGTGAAAAACCTAGGACTAGTTCGCCAAAGTAGCCTTTTTTAAATGATCTTGATCTAATAAACAATTTGATTGACAGCAGTGGTTCTAGAGGCAAGTTGTTTAGAAAGAGGAGATCTATTATGATATGAAGATCTAGTGTTTGTGTGAATATATGTACAATTTAAGGTCGTTCACCATTATAATGTTGTTTTGGAAGCCTTTTTAACTGTTGTAGTGCCTTGGAGGAATAGTAACACTCACACTGCCGACAACGTCATCAAGTTTCAAGTTTCTACAACTTAAGGTTTGGTCTGCATCCTTGGCCATTCTAACAATGACAATAGGGTTTTAGCACTATGTGCTTTAACCCCTAAAAAGCGGTATTGTAAGTACTAATTTTGGAAATTATTGTTAAGATAAGAAATGGAGGAAACTATGCAATGTTGCTCTGTGATTTCACTTTGGAATATTCAGAAAACTTTAGCTACATTTTTCTCAAAATCAACTCTGTTGACTCTATTGCCCTCAAACAACCGTAGCTCAGTCATTTTTTTTTTCTGATGCCAACAAGTCCTATACCATTTTGAAGGTATTTTGATGGAGTCAAATGTATATAAAATAAGAACTCATTTTTGAAAGTTTGCTCATTTCAACTAATTTTGCCAGCAGCACTGGACACATATTGTTTGTAAAAAAAAATCTATGCAGTTTTGTTTGACCTTTGGATATTTGATTTAAACTTCTTTATTTGTACTATTTCTCATTTGTTTATTTGTTCTTTCATTACCAACTGTTTACTTGTTTTTAATGTTTAAAATCAATATTAGTCTATGGCAGGGCTGCCAACTCTTACGCATTCAGCATGAGACTCACGCAATTGACCCTGTTCTCATGCTCTCGTGTCCATCGTTAGGGTTAGTAATTAATATGACGTGTGCCCTATGTAGAAATAAGTTAGCATTATTAAAGTTATTTGTTTTGCAGTATTGCAGTAGTTATTTAGGATAAAAACACAGTACCAGTCACTGAACCAGTCATCATGACGTTACTATGAGACAAATATCTGAGCATGCCTATTAGTTGATATTAATTATTGTTTTTTAAAGAAACAGACCAGGGGACCTGCTCCAATGATTTAATTTATATTAATTTTGATTAGAACATTTAAAATTTATCAATCATGTCACTCATAATTCAGTCAATACTGTTCAAATTCCGAATCGATCTAGTTAGTTAGATGTAAATGTTATCTGTTTCTGTTAAAGGATGTTTTCAAAAGTGTCATGGGAAAGAAACAAGTGGTGCTCAGAAAAGGACTCTTATCTTAATGTGGGCAGCTAGTCAGCCCCAAAAGAAGTCCTGTCATCCAGAGAAAGCAGGTCAGCAGCAGCAGGAAAAGATACAAGAGGAACATGAAAGTCAATTGACAGAAAATCCGGAGAGGTAGTTGGGGCATTAGGGAAAGACCCAAAGCCCAGAGTGGAGCTGCCTCCTATAGGTGCTCTTTTAAAAATGAATCGTCACAAATGGCCATTCATAACAAAGGGGACACTAAGGCCCAATCCCAATTCTATTTTCTACCCCTCGCCCCTTCCCCTTGTCCCTTGAAACAAAGTGTAAAGGGGAAGGGCTAAAATATTTCCCCTAAGAAATGGGACACCACTACAACACTGTTATACGTCATCATAAGTTGTCGCTAGTTCCTAATGTTACGTCAGAGGACATGCGCAGATGTTTATCACTCATTCCAAGATGTCAAAATGTTGTCATGTTGCAAAAAGTACAAATGTACAGTGTACACACCGTTCATTCACATGTGGCCGTAAGCAAAACAAACAACGCATTATCACATGCGCGGCAAATTGCTAATCAGTGTAGTGGTGCCTGGAGAAGTATATATGCTTCATTTGTGAATTTCGTTTTCAACTTGAACGCGTTCGTTTTCTGGATCCTTGGACTAAAATGTTTACAGGGGTTCACTTGTTTAAGAAATTTCTGATCGTAAAAAATCAGCTTCTTTTTATTTGTAAGGTATCGTTTTTATTATTATGTACACTCTAAAAAGTGCTGGGTTATTTTTGTAAACACATTGCTGGGTTAATTGTGCTGGGTCAAAATTCTGGGTTGTTTGAGGCACTGTAAACACACAGTTGGGTTAATCATGCTGGGTCAAATGGACTATAAGGGGTTCTTTCACTATGAACACCTGGGTTGGGTTATTTTGACCCAACCGGTTTGTTTATTTTTTTCACTTCATCGAACATTCTGGATTCTTCACTCGTCTCCTCGCCAGGCGGTCACGCACCTCGCAGCAAGCAGGATTATAAGGTACATTAATAATATGATTATATAATTATTTACCTTTATTTTTAATAAGTTATGTTTAGAGCACACTGATTTCACTGTTTAATGCCAAATTTGATATGTCGCTGTGCGGGGTTGGCATTTTATTCCGTGAATGACGACCGTTGTAACTTAAGCAGCCTAGCGATGTACTTTTTTGCCTCAACAATCGCTTTATTGTTATATAAAGTGTGTGTGTGTGTGTGTGTGTGTGTGTGTGTGTGTGTGTGTGTGTGTGTGTGTGTGTGTGTGTGGTATTATTTGTATAACTTACAGTATACATATGGCATTTATTTTAACGCCTTATGGAAAGAGTAGAAATACGGGGGTAAGTTCCTTTACTGTCTGCATACTGTATGTATGGCTTTGTAATGTTTTGTCAAAATTAGATAATTTCATACAAAAATTGATCTTTTAAGGGCATATTTTTTCAAGTAAATGTATGCGACGTGCCGAATCCAACGATAGAGCCATATGTTTTATGTTGAGCATTTTCGCGCTTTTTTCCTTGAGGTAACTTATCTGCATTAGCTAAAACGCTATGTCCCTTACTTTAATAATGTTAAACCACAATATGACTGGTATGTACTATTGTTTATTACTTAAATGTAATGTTGTCTTAGCTACAGTATGTAAAGTTAGACTGAATCTCTCGTGGTGTATGTGGCCGTTCACATGTCGCGTTTTTTGCGCGTTAGTTATTTCAAATGTAGATGCCAATATACTGTACGCTCATAATGGAAGCTCGTTTTTTCCAGAGCCATAGAGAAACAGAGTTACGACACTCCCATAGGCTTCCATAGGAACTGAGGAATGCGGAAGTAAAGCGTGTCATGGAGCGGCCAATAGTTCCAAACAACCAATAGCTCCTCCATTGAAGCCCATTCATTTCTGCGTTTCTCAAGCACAGTCGCCGGTAAATTGAAGAAATTACTGCATTTTTTAACATTTTAACGCATCAGTTGACCTCTCGGAAAACTGACCAGTAGTGGTATTTTATGAAGCGTGTTATAGTTAATGTTTATCGTTAAAAAATAAACAGTTATACTGTAAATGCAGTTAGATAACGAGAAAAACACCGCAATAGCGACCATAACCAGATACTAGTTGTCATATTTTTACGTTTTTAGTCTTTCTGCGATCTTTCTCTCACTGTAGGAGGTTGAAGTTTCAGTAAAGACTGCATTCAAGAAATACGATAAAAATGTATGCTGAATGCAATTGGTTGCCTTGTGTTTTTTTAAACACTGTTTTCATCTTTTCCATTATGTTAAATGCAATTTTTACTTGCCTTTTATAATATTCAGTTATGCTGTATATTTGAATATCATAAAATAACACGAGTAAATTACTTTTTTTTATTTAACATTAAATCGTTAAATCGAAACATATAAAAAAATAGTGTTTTGATCATGTCCAAATACACATTCAACTGTATTTTACCTTAAATATCACACTAACTATAATATAAATACTATATTAGAAAATGTTATCTTTTAAATGGTCAGGATCATTATTGCACATACTGTATTATTTAGTACAAAAAAACTCCTCAAAATATTAACTAAATAGAACTGAACTATATATATTACAATTATTTAATTGAATAAAAGTTACACTTAAGGTGTTTGATCACATTTGACTGCCAAAAAGTATGAGGACATATTAATTATGTCTCTTTATCACTCCCCAGAAATAAATGCGATTGTAAAGCGTATTCAGAGAAGTTATCAATACACAATCAATGCACATTATGTGTTAATAATTACTCGAAATTGCTGCAAATATAGTAAAACTGTTGTCTATCCTGCTTAAACCCATTCAAACACATTGACAGCGCGGAGTTGTTTGGAACTATGGAGAGCTCCATGAACCACGTGACCGCGCGGCGGCGAGATCAAAGCGTGTCGCAACTCTCTTTCTAAATGGCTCTGGTTTTTTCCAGGCGCGGGACATGGTTGCTTAGCAACGGCAGACGCCATGTGAGAGCAAGGTGCGTTTTGGAAAGAATGAGAAACTGATGAGAAAGCGACGCGTTTTGCGTTTTCACGCGTTTTTAGGCGCGGCATGTGAACGGCCCCTTACTCTTCCTCTGTTTTAGTGAATGCCTGTGTTGCATTACAAACTAGGAGACCAGTATAAACCTTAAACTAATTGAACCACATTTGTTTTTCAGATTTGATCAGATTTCACAAGACTTTAGGAAGCTATATCCAGAGGCAGACTTTTTGAAGACTGGGCTACAGTTGCAGACCTAATTCTTGCCAGTGCTCAGCAAGGGACATTCCTGGGTGACATGAATTAAGGTAAGCTTTTTCTTATAATATGTCAATCTATAAAAACAATATGCAACTGTATTTGACACACATCAACTGGTAAATACAATGGTCAGTAACACTTAACTAGTTGCTTATTAGCTTGTATATTGGCTGTTAATTAGTACTTATGAAGCACAAACTGATGCCTTATTCTGCATGAGCATATTCTACATCCCTGAATCTGACCCCATACCTAAACTTAACCTGCAGTAGTTGAATGAGGGTGGGAATTAATTTGCATTATTTAAATCAATGAAGAAATCTTCAAATGAAAGTGTTTCAGTTTGTTGTTTTGATTATAAAATATGTTTCACAGTTTGCATATTATTCCTATGGTTTAGATGCTAACGGGGAAAGTGCTTTCAAAGTCCTGCCCACTCTGGAGAAAAGGTCTTCAGACCCACAACCACGGAATCCCGGAGGCCATTCATTGACGTACAACCTGTAAGTTTTGTTTGACGTTTTCTGCTCTAATAAGGGTGTATATATATATATAAACACAGTGGTGGCCAAAATTATTATAACTGTTGTATTTTCACCAGCTAAAAAATGATTTTAAGTCAGTGTTTGTTATCTTTTGCTGTAGTGTGTCAGTAAGAAATATCAGTTTACATTTCCAAACATTCATTTTGCCTTTAATTGTGATAATCCAGTGAGGTTTTTGTTTGCACAACAGCCAATCCTCCACACAGAGATCTGATCTCATCATCATCCAGTCTGTCTGGAATGACATGAAGAAACAGAACAAACTGAGACAGACTAAATCCAGAAGAACTGTGATAATGTCTCCAAGATGCTTCAAGAGACCTACCCGCAAAGCTACCTGAAAAACTATGTGCAAGTGCACCTAGTGTAGGGCAAAAGTTGCTTTAAACGCAAAAGGATGGTCAATCCAAATGTTGATTTAATTTAGTTAATCAAGGTTAATTGATAAAGAACATTTATTTATGACATTATTTTTGACAGCATCATTTTATGACATTTTTAGACAAGTGCTTTTAACAGTACTGTAGCTTTGCAGTTAGGTCTCTTGGAGCATCTTGGAGACGCTGTCACAGTTCTTCTGGATGATGATGAGAACAGATCCTGTGTGGAGCGCTGGCTGTTGTGCAAACAAAAATGTCACTGGATTATCACAATTAATGGCAAAATGAATGGAAATGTAAACCGATATTTCCTACTGACACACTACAGCAAAAGATAGAAATCACTGACTTAAAACCTTATTTAGCAGGTGAAAATACTAGTGTTCTAATAATTTTGACCACAACTGTATGAAAAGTTGAGAAGCAAAATGAGCATTTATTTCATGCCTCTGTGTTTATGTTTATAAAATACACTTAACTTAAAATGTTAGTTATGTTGCAAGACTAAATGCCGTGTAATTAACAGGTGGGGACCAACATGGTGGATTTGATCCTTGGGATGAGACAACAACATTTCTAGACCTTCGCCATTGTTCCAGGCCATGCCATTGAAGCGGACTTGTTGCCTGGGAATTTCTCCAGCTGGCAGTATATCATATTGATGGACATAAGTCTTCATGTGTGAAGTTTTTGAGGGCAAAAGTTTTTTTTCTTGGCCACTTGTAACATGTTTTAAATTGTAAGAATTGTCGGGTGGACTCTTTGTTTGGCTTAGTTTTAATGGCATGATGTTTGGAATGATTCTAATGTGGTAATAATTCATTTTTGAGTGTTCTGCTGCTGCAATGTTGACATAAAGAATAGGAATATATTGTGCCTTGTTTACAGTTTTGTGTTTAAAAGAAACTGATCTACTAAAACCGTTATTTGTGTCTGTAAGGGTTGGACAAAATGTGTGACAGCTGCACCTATTTGAAAACTGTATTAAAAAGAAATATGAAAACTCATTAAATTGACATTTACAGATGCATTTTTTTGTGTTGTGTAACTGTATTACAGGAAAACAATAATAATTTTACATTCTTTTGTGATTTATATATTATTATTGGTAAATATAAAGGTAGCAAGGCAATTAGACAACAAATAACCCAATATTTAGGTAGTGTTTAACCCAGCAACACAGTTAATCTGACCCACTGGTTGGGTCAAATAAACAACCCAGCATTTTGGGTCAAATGATTTAACCCAGCACTTGGGTCAAAACAACCCAACGCGTGTTCTGTCCCATAGTTACCCAGCAGCTGGGTTATGGTTGGGTTATTTTTTAACCCAGCACTTTTTAGAGTGTACTGATTTAAATTACTGGTGCGGTAGACGTATCGGGCGCAGGTGCATTAGGCGCAATCATTAAATACATTTCAAAGCAAGCCGGCTCCACGGTCCTGACTGCATCATCACTGCCTTTATTGGGTGTTTTTAGCGAATATTTACATTTATTCACATGACTGGATGTGGTGGACTGCCATGATTTTGGTTAATGCAGGACACTACTGAATAATGCGCATCAGAGGGGATTTAAAAAGTGGAAGTGTGTATACACCGTATACCTGCGTACACCCTCCACTACACCACCGTTGCAAATTGCCGTGCCACTGGTCTTTCATGTTTCTAACATGCAGTCAAGTGTATATGACATAAAAATATATTTTGTAATATCGTGCAATCAGTGCTATCTGTTAGCAAACTTTAGCGATTTTTTTGCAAACGTTTATTTACAAAACAACACCATAAACACAAACACAAGATTGAAGGTAATATACATATAATGAAACATTGTCATGAAAATCCTTATTAAAGGCAAAAATTACTTATATTTACGAGTCTGCTTGCTCGAGTGAGCAGCCATGTTGGAAATTTCTCTTATCCCTTCGTTTGAAGTGAGGTCCTGAAAAATCTTCGTTTGGAGGGCTATCTGGCCCTTCCCCACTTCCTTACCCCTCCAACCAAAAGAGAAATGAGACACCCCTACCCCTTCACGTGAACGCGCCAAACGGAGGGGTAGGGCTGAGTGTAGGGGTAAGGGGTAGAATTGGGATTGAGCCTAACTCTGCTGTGAGACCCAAAGCAGAGAGGGACATTGGCTGTGCAGTGCGTCCCAAGCTGAGAGGGAAGTTGCCTCTGTGGTGCTTCCCAAAGTCGAGAGGGATATTGCCTCTGTAGTGCGTCCCAAAGCCGAAAGGGACATTTAGTCTGCGGTGTGTCCCAAAGTCGAGAGGGACATTGCCTTTGTAGTGCGTCCCAAAGTCGAGAGGGACATTGCCTTTGTAGTGCATCCCAAAGCCAAAAGGGACATTGCATCTGCGGTGCGTCCCAAAGTCGAGAGGGACATTGCCTTTGTAGTGCGTCCCAAAGCCGAAAGAGACGTTGCATCTGCGGTGCATCCCAAAGTCGAGAGGGACATTGCCTTTGTAGTGAGTCCCAAAGCCGAAAGAGACGTTGCATCTGCGGTGCGTCCCAAAGTCGAGACGGACATTGCCTCTGTTCTGTGTCCCAAAGCCAAAAGGGACGTTGCCTCTGCGGTGCGTCCCAAAGTCGAGATGGACATTGCCTCTGTTCTGCGTCCCAAAGCTGAAAGGGACGTTGCCTCTGTGGTGCGTCCCAAAGTCGAGATGGACATTGCCTCTGTTCTGCGTCCTAAAGCCGAAAGGGACACTCATCTGCTGTGCATCCCAAACCTGAGAGGGACATTGCCTCTGCGGTGGGTCCCAAAGCCGAGAGGGACACTCATCTGCTGTGCATCCCAAACCTGAGAGGGACATTGCCTCTGCAGTGCGTCCCAAAAAAGAACAATGGATTTTTCACAAAGGGCGTCACAAAGAAGACTGGGCAGGTCATCCCAAAGTAGATTGGGGCATTCTGCAATGCGTACTCAAGAAGATGCTGTCTTTGAGCAGGACAAAGGTAAGTTTACTGTTGAAAACCAATACAGCTGTATTATGTAAGTTTTTTAAATACTTTGAATCACCCTTTAGCTTTGTTGAAGTTTATTTAAATAATCTTCCAGTGTCTCAAATGAATAAAAATGAAATGTCATTGTCACATTGATATTCTTTTAACAGATCACATTTGTTCCCGGTACAAATTTGGTGGCAGGCTGGGTGAAGGAGCTGGTTCCGTGCGAAAAGGGATTCGCATCAAGGATGGTCTAAAGGTATGGGTTTTTTTAACTTACTGCAAGCCATTTTAATGTATCTTATGTTCACTAGTTAGAAATGTAAAACTTTTAAAACAGTCAGAATGAACAAACACGCTTTACTAGGTTTTACGTTACTGCTTGTTGATTTACTTCTTTTCAGATTCATGATTTTAATGAAATCACCTCTGTCCATTGCTAATTGTTTATTCTTTGTTTTATTAATCAGGTGGCGGTGAAATATGTTTCAAAGAGAAAAGATACAACATATATCATCTCTTTAAGTATGCTTTACTCTCTGCATTTTTTTTCTCATTCACTGTTTACCCTCTTATGATATAACATAATAACATCTAATATTGATGTAAATCATATACAACAGTGTGGCAAAAGACCCCAATCTAATTTTCATATTTTTATTTTCTAGGCTTTTAATCCAAAACCTCTTCCCTTAGAGATTGTGTTGGCAGTTATCATCAATAGGGAACCCAACTGTCCTCATATCATTGAATTGTTGGACTGGCAGGATAACCCAGACTATTACCTCATGGTCATAGAGCATCCCGTGCCAAGCATGGATTTGCAAAAATTTCTGAAATGCAGCGGAGGTGTGATCAACGAGCAGATCACACAGTACATAATGTGGCAAGCCATTTACACAGCAAACTTTTGTTGTTAT
Source organism: Garra rufa (assembly GCF_049309525.1). Classification (NCBI taxonomy): domain Eukaryota; kingdom Metazoa; phylum Chordata; class Actinopteri; order Cypriniformes; family Cyprinidae; genus Garra; species Garra rufa. The sequence continues at coordinate 94,936,639 of NC_133361.1, forward strand.
CGCGGTGTTTTCCATCGTGACATCAAGCTGCAAAATGTGCTCATGAACCCGACAACATTGAAAATCAAATTAATTGACTTCGGATGTGGAGCCCTCAGGGATTCAGGCTACACTGTCCTCTGTGGTAAATATCATGCATCGCTTTGCTATCAAATTGATTAGCTCACTCAGGCACATCCTGTATATGCATGTATCCTGTAACATGCGTGGTGTTGTAAATGTCTAACATAATTTCTTTCCCCCAGGCACCAAACCGTACCTCGCTCCAGACTTTTTGACAGAGGCAGATACCATGCATAGCCTGCAACAGTGTATTCACTTGGGGTGCTCCTGTTCACAATGCTGCATGGGCGTTTTCCAACAGACAAAGACTTATACTGCTTGGGCAACAACCAGTCTGTATTTGCTGTGTCGAAAGGCGAGATTTATATTATTTGAGTAATTATATAGCATGAATTAAGTTGTGTAAAAAGTTAAAGATAGAATGTTGGTTAAGGTAGTAATCTAATTTCTCTCCTTTTTCCCCCTACAGAATGCATAATTTTTTTGTGGGCTTGTCTGCAGCGTCGTCCAGAGTGCAGGATTCCCCTGGAGCACATGCTTTACCATGACTGGTTTGTATTGGGTTTTCCTAATCGCCTGCCAGTTAAACTGAATGCGTAGGTTTATACTGTCATAGTTGTGTCTGAAAGCTGACGTGAGTGGCCTTTGCGTGCATCGGCTTAGGTCTTATTACTGACAAAATCCTGTATTTAGGGATGTTTAAATATTGTAAACATTTGTGAGGTTTTATACATAACTGGCAATATTACTGATCCGCAGTATTTAAATATGATATAGAATTATATTGTATATTTTTAAAGCAGTTTTATACTTTTTATATAAAAAAAATCTATGGCTTACTTAAAATTGCTTATATCATAACAAAACTATAATAAAATATTACTCAAAATAAATGCCAAATACAGTGGTAATACAACTCCCGAAAAATACAGGTAGCGACAATATATTTTGTTTAGTTTTTATGTTCAAGTTAAGCTGTTAGGTGGAAGATATTGTTCATGTTTGGTACACTTGTTCTAGTTTTACCGTAATGCTGCACTAAGATAAGCCAAGTTGTTAAAATGCACTAAGCTAGGCCAAGTTGGTAAAATAATCAGGGAAAACATTTATTTTGTTGTTAAACTTGCAGGAACAGCTTGGATACAGGCAGTGTTTTTTCTTAATGCACTGCAGAGCAATTCAGTTGTAAATCATATACATTGGATTGAGTTTAATGACATTAATATATTGATTTGCACCAAGCAGTAGACAAATTTAATCAGTGCACCACAATAAGATATGAATATTGAGAGGTAAGATCACATGTTTTATGTGACATAAAATATACTGTATGTGGGTTCAGAGTTTTTCCCCTTAAACCATTTTTATATTTTGTTTAAAATAAGTATCTACTAAAAACAATCAAACAATGTACATGATAATCAAAACGCTCTCATGTCGGTGCCAATAGCCTTGTGGGCAGAGCACCAACATGTAGCACCATTGCGCTCTGGGTGTCCCAATTTCAAGTCCCAGCTCATGGACCTTTCATGGACATGCTGCTCTGTTTATCTAGAAATGATAAAACTGCCTTTGTCTCGGAGTCTGGTTGAAACCAAGCCCCATTGTTCTTAGAATGGCTTGATAAAGTGAACATTTTATCTAAGCTGCCCTACTTAATGTTGAGTAACACTGAAATAGACTACAAATAAAAGACTATTAAATCTATCAAGATGTCAGCAGATAATGAATAAACTAATTCAAAAACAGCTTTACCAGCTTCAGTCCTGATATAAATTGAAGAGCAGAGGTAATTCAGTCCTTCTGTCATATAGCTCTGGTGCAGCATCACAATGCTCCCTACACCGAGAATGAGTTGATCTGGTGTTGGTGGTACTTTACAGAACTTTACTAATGAAAAATGACTCATGTTGCTTTCCATTGAAGAGTCCATTATGAAAACAAATGTAGGAATCTTGGGCGAACAACGTACAAAACAGAAATGGCCATATTCCAAAGAAACAAAAGGACCCTCTTTCTCAGTCACAAAATTGACACATGACCATCACATGATGATCACCAGACGCTAATTGTATGGACCGCTTTTGTCGAGATCTGCGTCTTACGCATCCAGAGAGAAGAAAACGCTCTCTGTCTCAGAGCACCTAAGAAACAAACCTCCAGTCTTCTGAAATAAAGCTGGCATGGCACATGATGCGTCCAGCGTGACTCACATGGTTTTTCGGACTTCCTGTCCCCCTCTCCTCTGACATTCCAAAACACCCCGTCTCTCAATAGAGATACGTACACTGCAAAGACAAACTTTAAGAGACGATCAACTTATTAGTATTGCTATTAGAGCAACAGTATGTTCTCTTTTATATGCCTGCTGTGTTTTATGTGATGATTGGAGTTTAATCTATGCATTATATGCCTTTAGGAAAGGAAGTTGTCAAATGTATTAGCATGCAAGCGATATACTATTGATATGGGATGAGTGTTCTTGGCGCTTGTAGTTTGTCTGAATGAACGAGAAAATGATATTGTTTTGACTTTATGCATTGAAATAGTTTATTGAAGTTAATAACAAAAGTTGCAGAGAAATCCATATCCTAATAAGTTACGTACCAGAAGGAATTACCGGACGGAAAGGGGGTGGCGTGACCCGCCCCTTCAGCAATGCCATTGGATCCCAGCATCGTGGGACGTGCCCTAGCGGCCCGTTTAAAACTTCATGTTCCTAACAGAACTCAGCGAACTCAGAGCTCTCGCCTCACGCCTTTCGCCTCTTGTGGTTTGAGTGCTTTTCCATCTGCGCTCGACCGCTCGACCACTCGACCAAGCACGCGACGGTGCCATCAAAACTCTACAGAGCAAACTGAAACTTCGTGACTGCCAAACTCTTCAAAGTCTCGCAACTCTGATACAGAAGAGCTCCGAACGCATCAACCTGCGTAACCAGGCAACCGAAAGATCGGCTCCAGCAACCCAATCCTCAACTTCGAAGGATCTCCCAAAGACTTCATCGACCAGCAACCAACCAGAACTTTCGCTCAGACGAGCCCCCGGAACCCCCGTTCCCGGCACTAATGCAAGTAACAAGATCTCTCTTTACTTCGCTGAAACTGGTGCAAAATACTCCCTAAGTAGTTAAAAGCTAAGTCTCTGCTTTTGTGATTTTCTAAGGTTGCGATCTAAGAACTAGTTAAGATACTAGAACATTTGGGGTTCTCTTCAACTCAGTAATTTCTCATCCCCGGAACTGTATGAGTGTGAGTGTGAATGTGTGTGTGTGTGTGTGTGTGTGTGTGTGTGTGTGTGTGTGTGTGTGTGTGTGTGTGTGTGTGTGTGTGTGTGTGTGTGTGTGTGTGTTTATTTGTGTTTAGTAGATTAGCGTCGTGTCTTAGAGTAGTTCAATAAATCATTGTTTCATTAAAAGAAGTGTCTTGACTTTATGTGCACAAAAGTTCTATCTGTGTTTAGATCAAGCTACCTCAGCTTTAAAATTTCCTAACGTAATATTTTGGTTTATTTGTGATCTTGGCCAGGAACATAATATAAACCTTTTGAGTTAATACAGTATGCTGAATTGACCACTTTGCTGGACGAATGGTTAAGAAGTGTAATCTATTAATTCTGAATCAATTTAATCAAGTCTCGAATCTTTCGATTCGACTCATTATTTGAATCATTATAAATTTGAGCTAATTAATTCCTTACATATGGTGGAGAATATAACGCGAACACATCTAACTATTTGAACATAAAACAAGTCATTCTGTATGTGTATCTGTTCTATTTTTTTTTTATCCGGAAGAAATAGTTCAGAGACAGAGAAACAGTTAATTGTGTACTGTATGCTTTATTGTGGCTGCCAGTCTGGAATGAATGAATGAAAGCGTAACTTCGAGTTGTTGTGTAAAGAATTTAAACTGCAGTAAAGTTTTAGAAATTGAGACAAAGAAAAGAAGAAAAACGAGCGTGTTCCTTGTTTTTCCTCTCTGTCAAAAGGCCTTGCAGCTAGTGTTTTACCCTGCGTGTTCCAGAGTGAAAACTTAAGCTGACTCCCGGTTTAAGATCTTTAGGCTCGCGACCTAATGCTCTTTTACCAAGTATTCACTTAAAACTAACGTTAGTGAAGTTAAGACGTGGCGCTCAGCGCGAGCACCCACACGTTGCTTTATGGGAGAAATTTTGAGATCTTAAAATTGTGTGGCTGAGTCCACGTGCTGTTTAAACAGACTAGCACAAAATCGAATTAATCGCAGTGAATCTGTGGATAAATGTGCCTCACTCTAATGAGTTGAGACGGTGCTATAAAATAATCTAAATAGTGCTTATTTGCTTTGCAATTCCGAAATGTCCTGTCATTTCATGCATTGTATTTAAGACTGCTGAACCACACGCTGGTGGTTGCCATAGAAACGCTGTGACCCGGAAATCCTAACATACCTTTTCCGGGGCAGAGTTTCGTTGTGCAGGCGCAGTCCGCCTGCTCATATTGTAAACAACAAGTGGTATAGCTAACCTAGCTAAAGCTAACGCGTGTGCATTGAAGCCTATGTAAAACCATTAGCCTTGAAAAATAGCAGTTAGCACGCAATCGGTTAGGGTGATCCATTGTGTTTGAACTCAGTGTGTGTAACGTTGTTTGGGTGACTCAATCACAAGCTTTGAACTTTAACACTCATTCTGCAAACTTCTTTACTTCATATCTCTGTACACTATTCCTTGTATTTCTTCCCTCCTCCCATGTGACAGGAATATTGACAATTTTAAACTTTAAATCTCTTTTTGATGCGATTGTAACAAACCATTAAAGCCCTATCATAAATCTCAAATTAAAACATTTTATTTTTTTCGATTTAAGGCTCTCTCCTTTTTGACTGTTTGCATTGCCAGTTTAAACTATTACAAGCTTTATAATCAAGTACTATTTTCAAGCTGATTAATTTGATTACGTTGATCAATCTTGATAAATAATCACATCTCCTTGCCACACCGCAATTTCCGTGATTGATTTGACATTGATTATTTGTAATCAATTTTAATGAGGCATCATTAAAAATTTGGTCACCAACTTTCATTGCCAAGTTGAAAATTGTATGTTAAAATTTGTCAATTTTGAATTTTAATCTCTAATTTTAATTTTTGATTTAAATTTTAAGTTTAATCATAATCACATTTCCCCTTTTCAGACGGCAATGATACACGTTGAATAGAGAAATTATAATTTCCTTGACCAATTTTTAATGAAAACTTCTAAATTATAACCAGGAACAATCATTATTGATTTGAAAACGACTCCTTTTTACAATCAATAGTTGTTCCTTTTCCCATACCTCAATGGTTTGTGTTGATTCATTTGATTACAACTGCTGACTAAAACTTTAACAAAGCGTTAGTTAGTTTTAGTTCTCCCACAATCATTACTGAATTGAAACATCAATTTTAATTTGCAAACCAAGGCTTTAATTGTAATTGTAATAATCAAGTCTTGTCATATTCCCTGACTTGGGAGCGAAACCTCATTTCCAATTGGCTGTCTCTCTCCTCACTCTCTCTCTTTCACCTAGCTGTCCTCCTCTTGATTTGACTACTGCTGCTATTTCCTCGATTGTGCCTGTGAGAATCATAAAAGCAGAGAATTTTGGTTGTTTAAAAGACATTTAATCAATGTTCATACAACTTGAAAACGCCAATTAAACTTGTGCCTAACTCTCACTTTCCCCTCTCATCGTGGAACCCTACAGCCAAGGTCCCAACGAGTCCAGCGAGGACTGATAGGCGCCAGTCGTGAACCCGTTTCCAGAAACGCTCTGATTGGTGTACAGTGTCAATCCTACCAGTCGCAAAGCCAATACTGTCATTGTTATTGTATGTTCCCATACCCAGGAGGAGATTATAATAACAATCATAGTCCTGGCGTGTTGAAATTCCCGTTTCTGAGCACCGTATCTAGAAGCATACATCAAGTTAAAAAAAAAAAAACTTGACTGTACTCATTCTGGGGCCAGAAAGGTGTATTTCACTTTCCCTCTCTCTCCCAATCTCTCTCTTTCTACCTTCTTCCCAAAGTGTTCCTTTTGTTGTTGTCTCTTTTCTCTCTTCTCTTTAGAAAAAGGGGGAAGCAGCCGACGACTACGCTGTTCTTTGCTGTGGGTGTTTGTTCCTCTTTCCTCTCTCTATTCTAGCTACAACACCCGTGGGTACCCCCTCGCCTCCTCCATAGCGACGCTAGCTGGAGGCGTGCACACCAGTGAACCACCTGCGGGGAGAACCACGCTCACCTCGACACAACACACCCAAAACCCACTTACACCCGACACCACCACACTCAAACCACTGTTTTGGTTTTGTTTGTTTGTTTTTTTTGTTTGTTCTTCTTTCTACAGGTCTGTGTCAGTCAGTGGTCTGGTCTTTCCTCACGGCATCAAAACATGCCTCGCCCAACAGACCCCGTTGGTCACTGGGAGGACTTGGAAATCTGGCTAAGCGCCGTGACGGACAGCCTCTTACCCAAAGCCGCCGAAGCTGTCAAACACCAGACACAAGACCAACTGGACAACAACATAACAGGCATCATGAAACATGATCCAGGTCAGAGCTACGGACACAAAGAGCTAGCAAAGATCACTGGCTCCCTGAGTCACACCCTCGTCGCCTCCCTCAAACGGAGCGACAGACAAGCCGCCTATCTCCAGCAGGAGCTGAAACGCGCACAGCGACGCATCGAGCAGCTAGAGCTGGAGGCTCAAGATCGACGGGAAGGGTCCAACGAGACGGATCCCAGAGCAACTGAGGAGATCGCTAGACTACAAGAAACTCTAGCAAACAACACACAAGAAATGGAGCAAGCAAATTCCGCCCGCGCCGACCTCAGCGACAAGCTACAGTACGCAGAGCAGCTACTGGAAAAGGCAAGGCTGGACTTCAGAGACAAGAACAGCAGAATTAAAGCCCTCGAAACGCATCTGACCGAGGCAAGAACTGAGATAAGTTACCTCACTCAACAACTTGACGACATGAAAGAGGAATTGGACAGTGTCAAAAACGAACTCATACATGCTTATGAACTGCGCCCTGAGCCAACCAGGATGCGACGGGCCCCGCCCTCACCCCTGCCAAGCAGGCCCGGGTCCCATGTTCCTGGAATTTCACGTGAGCAAAAGGGGGAGGAAGCGACTCAGAAACCCTCGCCAGCTCCCTCTGAAGAAACCTACCTCACACCCAAGCTACGAGAACTCCCCAAGGCCAGCCATAACCCATCACATGGCATGGACCTCAAAGACCTTGACAAGCTGACCCGAAACATCAGCAAATTCACCCCGAATGTGCCAGATGGTCAAGACGTCCACTCTTACTTGAATGATGTCGATTTTCACTTAGAAACGAGACCCAATGTTACTGACAAAGACAGACTTTATCTGCTGCGAACGACATCCAGCCCTGAAGTGCGGAGCTTCCTGGACCGACAGCCTTCTCACACAAAGAATGACTACCAATCGCTCCGCCAAGCCCTCATCAAGGAATTTGCAGTCCCAGAATCAGAGCAAGGACTGGTGGCCGCCCTGGAGACAAAACAGGGTCGTCAGGAATCCTCCCAGGCATACTATAGCCGGCTTAGAGAAGCATACTTCGGAGCTCGCAACGAACCTGACATGGAGCAGGACATGAACTTTAAGACTCTCTTTCTGAGAAATCTCCATCCTGCGGTAAGCCACCACCTTGGCGTCCTTGCATGCCCACAAACAATGACGTCTCAACAGCTGCGAGACCTGGCGCACAAAGCCTACGGCAAGCAAAAGATGGCGTCAGAAAAAGGCACCAAGTCTACTGCAGTTCTTGATTTTAACACACAATGTCAAGAAATGACCCTAGAGGGCGCCCAACACCAAGAAAGCTTCAAGCCACCTCCTAGAGAATGGAGACCATCCTCATTCAACAGAGAACGTGACTTTCACTTTGGCGCCCGACCTACACAAAGAAACGACCGCTGGGATGGAACACGCGGACGACAACACTCACCTGAACGCTACTGGGAAAAATCCTGGTACCATCCAAGACCTTGTGAGAATCGATGGGAGAGATCATGGAGTCGGCCAACCTCATCAGGAAGCTCAGGAAATGGCTCGTGGGAATCTAATGCAACCAGTCCAACAAATCGACGAAAGAACTTACAAAGATCCCACACTGATCAAGCTCAAGCTGAATCTACACATGAAGAAGAGACATTGCCGTGTTTTGATTCACAAGAACTGATAAAAATGATGATGCAAGAGTTCTTCAAACGCAAAAAGGAGGATAGGAAGTGGGAAAAGAAAGAGAAACCCACTGCGGCCTGACTAGCGGCCAGACAAGAAGGCAACGACCACCTGGTCCAACAAACCACACAGAACAGCACCTCTTCTCGTTACCCCAAAAACACTGTAACTGTCATAACTTCAGATGGACAAGAAAGCTTCTTTAAACATCCAGAGCAAGTGACAGAAACTGACTCAACACATGACACGTCAGATCACAGAAGATTCCAACAAACACCTGCTGATATAACAACTCAGTCACCTGAAAGTGCTGTCCTGGTCGTCTGCCACTCCTCCGAAGAACACAGAATCAGTCCTGAACTCGTACCTATCTCATCTCAAACTCCAGCCCCTCAACTCCTAGGCGATCTCACCGAGAAAGGTACAACGAGAAAGTTTTACCTTCCCATCACCATCGAGGGTCATGTCAAAGTGGAAGCCCTTCTAGACACAGGAGCCGACATCACTCTAATGTCAACTGAACTCCTTGAGAAAATTCAAAGAACTATAACTGATGGAACTTTCAAACTCCAAAGGTGCGAACTGAACCTGCAAGCATACTCAAACATGGGCCTACAGCTGAAACATGTGGCCCCAATTCACCTAACAGTGGGACCGATGAATCTCATCCACCCAGTCTACATCTCACCTCTAAACAACTATCCGCTCCTCATAGGAAAAGATCTGCTAAATCGCTTCAAACCCTTGATAGACTTTAAGCACCTGAAGTTGTGGACGCAAGTCCGTGAGCCACTGCCCTTCCAGTCAGTAGTCCCCAATGAGTCGCAGTGTCAAGCCACAGACGTTGCCTTCAATTTGCTTAGTGACGATGCAGTGTCAAAGTCAAGGCCAAGCTCAAGTTCAACGCCAAGCAGCAAAGAACAAGGCCCTTCCCTCTGCTCACTGCAAGCGTGGGACTCAGGTCCCCCCTCAACTCAGAACTGCCATAAGTTCTGAGTTGATGTCCAAGACACTTTAGTATCTGTCGCAGTGCTAGCCCCTGGGCAGGAAAACTCAGCCGGCAGCCTGAATCTCTTCAAAGCAACGAAGCACAGACACCAAAGCCTACCAAAGGACACCAGACTCAAGAAAGCAGATCACCAAGGACTTAAAGAAATTCTACATGAGTACAGGGACTCTTTTGCAAAGGACGTCCCGGACTGTGGCCCAATGAAACTGATACCCACAGCGTAAGTCCATGACTGCCCAGACAATCACCAGGGCAATCTGAAAGCGGGCGTGGTCCGGCTCAACAGCGACCCTTGCCCATCACAACCATTCAATACATTTCATGCCCTCCCACCCATCCCGATGGCTACAGCTCTTACCCGCCACCAACATACCACTGGTATGCAACACCCCTCCTCCTCCCACATCAGCAGACCTACCCATTTCTGCTCACATCTTCGAACTTTACTCTCCTACGAGATCTACACTCGACTAATCCACTTCTTCAGACCTCCGCACCCTCCAATCCATTAAGAACATGCTGCATCTGCAAAATGGTGCCTTCACATATGTCTCTGAGCCCCTAACTGCGCCAAAGCTTGTAGTCCCTCAGAGCCAAAGGGGGATGAGGCTTAGGCATGCATACAATGCACCATGCACAGTGCACTGTGGTGCCAAAACCACCTACAACCCAATCAAACAGGTTGCACAGTGGCCTGGCATACAACAAGATGTGGCAGATTACATAGAAGGATGCCTGATATGTTGCCAGCTTCAACCAAGAAACCCAAGCCACCGAGCATAACTCAAAAAAATTGAAGGAAATGATGCAGGAAATATAGAGACATTTGGATGTAAAGCCCCATGCTAGCCATCTCCTTCACACAAGAAACTCAGTGTCGGAAACAAAGTGTGGTATTACGGTTCCGCCATCCTTGACAGAACACTCCCTATCGCCAGTCGGAGAAAGTCCTTACCCCACTGAAAGGAATCCCACAAGCTCTCGCCTATTGCCCACCAAACCAAAATCGGGCAAAAGTGCAGCAAGGCAGTTCCTCAATAGGTTCGCCAAAAGCCGATGAAGAAACATTGGGATTCCAACTAACAGCAAAAGGGGGAAGATCAAACCCACTGACACAGACCGACAATTCATGACTATGCCTCACACTAACATGATTTCTATTCTTCTAGGTAAACACACAGCTAACCTCCCAAACACAACACAAATCACCTAAACATTCTCCTCTGCCGCACTGCTAGGACCAACCTCCGCCCAGCAGAGAGGAGCTGCTCCACACATGTGACACTTATCCTTACTGTCTAACCTCAGTCAGTGTCATTGTGTCTCTTTGTGTTTTCCTTTTTCTCCCTTTCTCTATGTGTCCCTTCCTTCTAGCCCTCATCAGAAACTGACCTAACTTTTCTTTTAAGTCTAGGCTCCCTGAAGATGGGATTGACTCAGTACACCAAATTAGTTGCAAATCACTGCCAGAAATTTCGTTAACGATTTGAGCAACCCCGCCAAACCATGATCTTCGTGGCTAACTGTCCCGTTGTCATTTTCTATCTCCAGGTAGATGTTATGATTCGCCGCCCTGTTTCTCTGCGTAATCAGGATTACCAATAGCTAACCGCAAAGTCTACCTCTAAAGGTGTATGGCCGATTCGACCCTATGATGTTTTCCAGAACAGCCGACACCCGTCAGACACGGGAAGCCCTTGCCCACATGCAGGCAGATGTGGACCACATGCTGCGCTAATTACAGAAAATGATAGTAACCCAGGCTGAATTAAGCGGGTACAACCGGCGTCCCAAACGATTATTGGGCGCTCTGCTGGGGCTGGTGCGGCTGTAGGCACTCTGTTTAACATTCTAAACCTAGCCACCTTAAAACGACATGTGAACAAACTCCAAGCTGAATTACGATTTAGCAACGTCATAAATCTTAACGAACGGTTCACAGTCATACCAAAACGGTTACGCTCAAACGCAACGCCTAGTTACTCCCATGGCCCATGCGCTATGAGAAAGAGACTCCTTAATGGATAGCCCGCCTTGAATACGATCCCATGCACTGTCTGACGTAGCACCTGATCGAGCACACGTCTACACCGCCTCGTTGAACTCCCGATACTCCGGTCAATCAAAACTACCAAATTAACAATAATTCTCACCGATGCGGCCCTACGTTATTGCAAGTGCCTCTAATTGTACCAGGCCAAATAACTAAATCCCTGCACCAGAATTCAGCTAGTGATGGAGATTTTGTTTGTGTCTTGTGTGCGCCTTGTTCTCTCTCTGCCTCTTGTTCCAGTGCCTGCCGATGTTCACACCAGAAACATCGCCAGCCAAAAGGGGGATGTGTAGGAATCTTGGGCGAACAACGTACAAAACAGAAATGGCCATATTCCAAAGAAACAAAAGGACCCTCTTTCTCAGTCACAAAATTGACACATGACCATCACATGATGATCACCAGACGCTAATTGTATGGACCGCTTTTGTCGAGATCTGCGTCTTACGCATCCAGAGAGAAGAAAACGCTCTCTGTCTCAGAGCACCTAAGAAACAAACCTCCAGTCTTCTGAAATAAAGCTGGCATGGCACATGATGCGTCCAGTGTGACTCACATGGTTTTTCGGACTTCCTGTCCCCCTCTCCTCTGACATTCCAAAACACCCCGTCTCTCAATAGAGATACGTACACTGCAAAGACAAACTTTAAGAGACGATCAACTTATTAGTATTGCTATTAGAGCAACAGTATGTTCTCTTTTATATGCCTGCTGTGTTTTATGTGATGATTGGAGTTTAATCTATGCATTATATGCCTTTAGGAAAGGAAGTTGTCAAATGTATTAGCATGCAAGCGATATACTATTGATATGGGATGAGTGTTCTTGGCGCTTGTAGTTTGTCTGAATGAACGAGAAAATGATATTGTTTTGACTTTATGCATTGAAATAGTTTATTGAAGTTAATAACAAAAGTTGCAGAGAAATCCATATCCTAATAAGTTACGTACCAGAAGGAATTACAGGACGGAAAGGGGGTGGCGTGACCCGCCCCTTCAGCAATGCCATTGGATCCCAGCATCGTGGGACGTGCCCTAGCGGCCCGTTTAAAACTTCATGTTCCTAACAGAACTAAGCGAACTCAGCAAGAACTCAGCGAACTCAGAGCTCTCGCCTCACGCCTTTCGCCTCTTGTGGTTTGAGTGCTTTTCCATCTGCGCTCGACCACTCGACCAAGCACGCGACGGTGCCATCAAAACTCTACAGAACAAACTGAAACTTCGTGACTGCCAAACTCTTCAAAGTCTCGCAACTCTGATACAGAAGAGCTCCGAACGCATCAACCTGCGTAACCAGGCAACCGAAAGATCGGCTCCAGCAACCCAATCCTCAACTTCGAAGGATCTCCCAAAGACTTCATCGACCAGCAACCAACCAGAACTTTCGCTCAGACGAGCCCCCGGAACCCCCGTTCCCGGCACTAATGCAAGTAACAAGATCTCTCTTTACTTCGCTGAAACTGGTGCAAAATACTCCCTAAGTAGTTAAAAGCTAAGTCTCTGCTTTTGTGATTTTCTAAGGTTGCGATCTAAGAACTAGTTAAGAAACTAGAACATTTGGGGTTCTCTTCAACTCAGTAATTTCTCATCCCCGGAACTGTATGAGTGTGAGTGTGAATGTGTGTGTGTGTGTGTGTGTGTGTGTGTGTGTGTGTGTTTATTTGTGTTTAGTAGATTAGCGTCGTGTCTTAGAGTAGTTCAATAAATCATTGTTTCATTAAAAGAAGTGTCTTGACTTTATGTGCACAAAAGTTCTATCTGTGTTTAGATCAAGCTACCTCAGCTTTAAAATTTCCTAACGTAATATTTTGGTTTATTTGTGATCTTGGCCAGGAACATAATATAAACCTTTTGAGTTAATACAGTATGCTGAATTGACCACTTTGCTGGACGAATGGTTAAGAAGTGTAATCTATTAATTCTGAATCAATTTAATCAAGTCTCGAATCTTTCGATTCGACTCATTATTTGAATCATTATAAATTTGAGCTAATTAATTCCTTACACAAATGTACCTACAGCAACAGAGATGGCATGACTTGGGCTTAAAACAAACATGACAGACAAACTGACAGGAAGAAAGAGCTCAGGTGAGAAAACAAAACACTCTCTAGTTATGTGTAAGTACTGATAGTACACTGATAACTTAAAAATACAGTTCTCTCATGTGTGAAACCTCATGTGGTATTGAAGTGCAACTTTTTCCACAGTGACCACATACAAAAGACTTCTCTCCAGAGTGAACTCTCGTGTGGCTGTTAAGGTTTCTTTTTCGGTTGAAACTTCTTCCACATTGCTGGCAAGTGAAAGGCTTCTCTCCTGTGTGAATTCTTATGTGTTCGTCAAAGTGTTTGTGATATATTGATGTTTGCATTTTTGTATTTGAAACAATGGGGACTCCGTAGTTCAGAGTACTGATGTATGTTGGTGTAGTTTTTGACGAAGACAAGAAGTAAAAAGCGTTGCTCAATACTGACGCTCCGACTCAAGTGTATTTTTGCAGTTTGATACATCACAGTAAAATTTGGCGACGAGGATAAACTCATGCTCGGATTATGGCGCTCATTGGAAGTATAGGTGAATTTGCTCCGAAAGCAGAATCTTGGTCGGCCTACATTGAACGGCTGGAACAGTTCTTTGTGGCGAACGATATAAGCCAGGAGAGGCAGGTCGCAACACTCTTGAGCGTAATGGGAGCAACAACCTATGGTTTACTGAGGAACTTGGTACAACCAGAAAAGCCAAAGGATAAATCGTACAAAGAAATTGTCGACACTTTAAAGAGTCATTTTGAACCGAAGCCGTTACTGATTGCGGAAAGATTCCGTTTTAATCATTGCAATCAAAGAGCTGATGAGACAGTTACCGAATATGCAGCGGAGTTGAAACAGTGTGCTGTGAGTTGTGAGTTCGGGGCAACGCTGGACGAAGCATTGCGCGATCGATTCGTGAGTGGAATCCGCAATGAAGCCTGCCAGCGACGGCTGTTGTCAGAATCTAATCTGACGTTTGCACGAGCGTTCGAGATCGCATTGAGCATGGAGACGGCTGAGAAAGACACGCAGCAGTTAAGAGGGCTTGACTCGCACTCGGGTGTTGTACATAAAGTGGAAGTGCGATCTTACAGTCAACGAGGGAAGAAGTGCTATAGATGTCATGGCAAAAATCACAGCGCTCAGGTATGTCATTTCAAAGATGCAAAGTGTCATAACTGCGGAAAAACTGGCCATATAAAAAGAGCGTGCAGAGGAAAGATGGAAGTTGGGAAAAGGAAATCTTATGCAGAGAAGAATACTAAGTATGTGGAGGCAGAGGAAGCTGAATTGCCCATGTTTTCACTACTGGGTGAGGAAAACAGCAAAAAGTCGTTCATAGAGACGTTTAAGGTAAATGGCAAGGAAATTATGATGGAAATTGATACTGGCGCGGCCGTGAGTATCATATCTGAGAAACAATTTAAAGCGGAATTCTTAACTGAGCCACTGGAGGTCGCAAGAGTCAAGCTGAAAACTTATACAGGAGAGTTTATGCCTGTGTTAGGACAGTTTGAAGCAAAAGTGAGCTATGATGGCCAAAGTGAATTACTACCCTTAATTGTGGTTAAAGGGGAGGGGCCTTCGTTGTGTGGCAGGAATTGGCTGCAAAAACTCACATTGAATTGGAAGAAAATCAAACATGTCAGTCAAGTGCAGCAGGCCACGTCCATTGAAGAAGTGCTGGAGTCATGCTCTGAGGTGTTCAAAGAGGAATTGGGCACACTCCGTGGGCTTAAGGCAAGGATACGGGTTAATCCTGAAATTCCTCCACGTTTCTGTAAATCTCGTCCACTACCGTTTTCAATGAAAGCTCAAGTTGATGCAGAATTGGACCGGTTGGAGAAGGCTGGTATAATCACGCCTGTGAAACACAGTGAATGGGCAGCACCCATTGTGCCAGTGGTAAAAAAAGACAAGACTCTAAGATTGTGTGGAGATTATAAATTAACTGTGAATCAAGCAGCCACTACAGAAATTTATCCACTACCACGGATTGAGGAGTTGATGGCTACACTGAGTGGAGGTACCGTGTTTTCCAAGATTGACCTGGCTTCTGCGTATCAGCAGGTCCTCCTCGAAGATGAGTCCAAAGATTTGCTAACCATCAACACGCACCGAGGATTATTTGTCTATAATAGACTTCCTTTCGGTGTCAGTTCAGCGCCCTCCATTTTTCAAAGAATTATGGAGAATCTCATGAGAGATCTTGATGTTATTGTTTACCTTGATGACCTTCTGGTCACTGGAAGAACCGAGCAGGAACATCTGCAGAGACTACAGGCGGTGCTGCAAAGACTTCAGGAGAACGGCTTAAGAGTAAAAAAGTCCAAATGTGAATTTGGGAAAAACCAAATTGAGTATCTAGGATTTGTGCTAAACAGCCAGGGCCTTCATCCATCTCCAAGCAAAGTTGCGGCAGTCAAGGATGCACCAGTACCCACCTGCGTGAAGGAGTTGAAAGCTTTTTTGGGGTTGGTCAATTACTATGGCCGTTTTTTGCCCAACCAGAGTACCATGGCTGCTCCCCTCTACAGACTGCTGAGAAATAATGTACCATGGGAATGGAAGCAGCCCGAGCAAGGAGCCTTTGACAAATGTAAGGACTTGCTGACAAATGAAAAGGTTCTAGTACACTACGATCCTAGTCTACCACTTACCTTAGCTTGTGATTCTTCTGCCTATGGGATCGGCGCTGTTTTGCAACACACCATGCCCACCGGAGAAGAACGTCCCATTGCTTACGCCTCGCGAACACTGGCACCTGCTGAAAAAAAGTATTCGCAAATTGAAAAAGAGGGGTTGGCGCTCATCTTTGGAGTAAAAAAATTTCACCAGTACCTTTGGGGAAGGAAATTCAAGATGGTAACTGACCATAAACCTTTGTTGACCTTGTTTGGAGAGCACAAAAGTCTACCCACCATGGCAGCGGCCAGAATTCAAAGATGGGCAATCATCCTGTCTGCTTATGACTACCACATTGAGTACTGTCCCTCAGAGAAAAACAGTAATGCAGATGGCCTTTCACGTGTTCCCCTACCTGAGACGACTGATGGGGGCACGGCTGCCCTATCAGAGCATATTCATGCACTAATAGCGGAGCACTTTGAACAAGCTCCTTTGAATGCGGAACAGGTGTCTCGTGTAACACGCAGAGACAAGGTGTTATCCAAGGTGCTTAAATATGTCATGGAAGGTTGGCCAATGGATGTGGATGAAAGTCTTAAGGCCTACCACTTGCGTAGGTTGGAACTGTCGGCAGAGAGAGGATGTGTACTTTGGGGCACCAGAGTCATAATTCCCGAAAAACTGAGAAAAATGGTGCTGAAAGAACTGCATGTCGGCCATCAAGGGATGGTAAAGATGAAGGCGCTTGCCCGCAAATATGTGTGGTGGCCTAAAATGGATGCAGAACTGGAGCAGGTTAGTAGAGCCTGTGAGCCATGTCAGATGGAACAAAAAGCACCACGTCAGGTTCCTTTACACCCTTGGGAATTTCCTGGTCAGAGCTGGAAGAGACTACACATAGACTTTGCTGGTCCTTTCCTGGGACACACATTTATGATAATTGTGGATGCATATTCAAAGTGGCTGGAGGTATTTAGAATGCCTAACCTTACTTCACAATCCACCATTGCAAGGCTGAGGAGGCTGTTTGCAGCATACGGACTTCCGGAACACGTCGTCACAGACAATGGAACGCAATTCACGTCTGAAGAGTTTAAAAACTTCATGCAGCAAAATGGCATTCTTCATTCAACGAGCGCCCCAGGTCATCCAGCTACCAATGGCCTTGCAGAAAGGTATGTGCAGACATTTAAAGGGGGAATAAAGAAACTTGCACACTTGACAATGGACTTGGAGGATAAGATCTCTCTTTTCCTAATGCAGTATCGCACTACTCCGAACTGCACTACTGGCCAATCACCAGCCGATCTTTTTCTCAACAGACATGTGCGTACTCGGCTGGACTTTGTTCACCCAGATGTCACTGTTGCTGTTCGCAGGAAACAGTACCTGCAAAAGTTCCATCATGACAAAAGGTCTGTGGAGAGATCATTCTCTGAGAAGGATGCGGTGTACCTCCGTAATACCACCGGAAAAGGGAACAAATGGGTTCCTGGAGTGATAGTAAGGCAAACAGGTCCAGTGTCTTACAACGTTCAGGGACAAGACACAGATATCACTTTCAGGAGACATGGTGATCAGTTGAGACCGCGGGTTGTGGTGGATGATTCCGTTGAACAGATGGACTGCTCTGGGACTGAGACTCTCGTTAAACCCTGTGCATCAGAAGAGGAGAAACAGGCCATTTCTGAGACTTCTCAAGAGGACAGTGTAGAAGATACAAGCATGACACTGGGTCTACGTCGCTCATCTAGAATTAGAAATCCACCTAAACGCTATGACCCGTAATACTTGGAAATTACAATCGTGCAAATGCACCCAAGTATAAAATTGCTATGGTCCCATATTATACTAGGTTTATTTCCTTCGTTGTTGTTGTATTAATACAAAGAAAAATTTAGGAAAATTTAGTTTTGACTGTAATGTTGTTGCCATGTGCAGTGTTTTTCATTACGGGAACAGTGAATGTACTTTCTTTTAAAAAGGGGGGTAATGTGATATATTGATGTTTGCATTTTTGTATTTGAAACAATGGGGACTCCGTAGTTCAGAGTACTGATGTATGTTGGTGTAGTTTTTGACGAAGACAAGAAGTAAAAAGCGTTGCTCAATACTGACGCTCCGACTCAAGTGTATTTTTGCAGTTTGATACATCACAGTGTTGTTTATAATTAAACCTCTTTCCGCACTGAGGACATGTGTAGGGCTGCTCTCCAGAGTGTATTTTCATGTGGCCTTCAAAATGTCGTTTTTGACAGAAACTCTTTCCACACTCAGAGCATGTGTAGGGTTTCTCTGTATGAGCTCTCTTATGGACTTCAAGGTTTTCATGTTGATCAAAACTCTTTCCAAACTAATCACTTGGTAAGACTGATCTCCATTGTGAATTCTCATGTGTCTGGTAAAGCTTCCTTTTTCAGTGAAACTTACTCCACACTGTTGACAGGTGAAAAGGCTCTTTCTAGTGTGAATTGTCATGTGGAAATTAAGGCTTCCTTTCCGGTTGAAACTATTTCCACACTGTTGGCAGGTAAAAGGCTTCTCTCCTATGTGAATTCGCATGTGGACACCAAGGTGTCCAGGTTGAGTGAAACTCTTTCCACACTGTTGGCATGTGTATGGCTTTTCTCCTGTCTTTTGAGTGCTTTTTACTGAGGAAGTCTTTTTAATCTGTGAACAACTAAAAGATTTTTCTACATTTATTTAGAATAAGACACAGTTCTTTAAATTCTGTTTTTAAATCAAAGCACTATGATAGTAAAAAATAGCCTTTTAGAGAATTAAAAAAATGAAAAACACCTGCTAAAGGTAAATGAATTGAGAAGATGTAGAGGACAGTTCATAGGATAGTTCAGCTTTGAGAATGAAAACCAACCTGTTTGTTCCTCAGTATCTTCATGTTTGACTTTGTATGTTAATTCAATCTTCATGTCTTCACTCGCCTCTTTAATAAACACCATCTTTATAATAGTGTGTCACATGGATCTCTGTTGATTCAGCAGGAGTTTTTTTCTGTGTTTGGAAACTTTTTCCTGTTTAAGATGACAATAATTATCAGAAGAAAAAAAAATCTCAATCAGCTCTAGTTCAGTAGTCAGTGCACTGGTAAGGGAGTCAGAGTAATAGTTAATGGACCTAAATGATCTGATTAAACAAACACCCAAAACTTTAACTTACTATTCAGTCAGGTATTTAATGATTGGTATATTACATTTAGTATATTACATTAATTATTATAGTATATTACGTTAATCGTTCAAAATGCTGTTGTATTTTAAGGTTGTCATTACAAAAACAACAACAAAACATTTGCAGTTGTTTGTAAAAGTTGTCATTACTCATATTTGAGTTGGTTCTCGTATTGACACTGTTTTAAGCAGCAGGTCTCTCAGTGAGCGGAGATTCGAAACAGTGAATCATTTTGTGAATCAACTGACTCAATTGACTCAGAGTTTGTAATTCATGTTTCTGATCTGAATCACTAACACAGAGAAATCAGACGCTGTGTGGAAGTGCTTTACTCACTCAAAATAACGTTCATCATTAGATAAACTATTACCATGTTGCATTTAATAATTATTACATTTACATCACTTGTAAGCCATATAAAATAGACTGAACGCTCGGTATGAATTTAAACACTTTAAAGTTTAAACGGTAAAGACAACAAACCTTTCTTCAGCTGAAACACTAGGCTCGTTTGAGATGAGCAAAATCTGCGTAGAATCGATCACCGGTGATCAACGCAAGATGCATGCCGGTTAGAAAAGTGTCCGAGTTACGTCCGACTTGCTCTGACATCGTGCTGACGTGTGCCAAAAAACTCTCGCGATGGCGAGGCGGCTGTGTCGGATTGAGCAGTCGGGCGCAGTAGCTTTTCACCGACTGCGCTGACCAAAAGCACGATGGGAAACGACTGGCTGACGACACATCATAATGCTCATTGGTTCAAACAACTGTGATGTTGCGTTCTTTTCTAAAATGTTTTATTTTTTAATCTAATATCATTTGGTTATGTGTTTAAATTCTGCATGAATATTCCCAAACACTACGACAGTGCGATCTCTGTGTGTGATTTGTGATTGTTGTCATATTACTATAAAAATATAAAATACACGTTTGTACTAAAGTAAAAACGGATGATAAATACGCCTTTCGTATGGAATTAAAAAGCAGGCACTTTGAGTGTTTTGTTCATCGTATTTATTTCCATATAAAAGCAATAGAACTTAAATTATATCATGTTTGTCAGCAACACAGCAGGTGAGTGTGAATAACGCGATATCCGCCTTTGATCTCGTAGGTATCTGTTCCGCTTCCAAAGCTCAGAACTGTCCGTCTTGACTGCGCTTATTTCACTCCTCCCCTCACTGCAGCCGCCTACTCTCGCCTACATTTCAGGCGAGGCTAGGCGCATCTCAAACGAGCCTACTGATGCAGGAGCACGGCTCAGCCTTATGGCGTCATACACCAGATCAAAATAAAAGTCCCGTTGACGCGCTTCTGTTTCTACAATCCAAAAAGTGCATAGGTATTTACAAAAGGAAACACATGCGAATAATAAATCATGACAGTAGTATTCAGAGTTTTATTTTTGGTGAAATACATATTGAAATGTATATAAAGAAACTTTACAAATATTTACAAATTGTAATATTTATAGTTTTATTTACTTATGTGTTAATTAATTCTTTCATTTATTCATTCATGTATTTATGACTACATTTTTGTCCACAAGTGTTTCTTTCCAAGTTTATTTAACATTTACAACTTTGTATTTGTTTATGCATTATGTTGACATTTATTTATTAGACCTTTCTTTGTTAGCAAAGGCTACAGTACCACCTTGTGGTCTGACCAACCAAAAAAACAATAGCTATCAAAATCACCAAAATGGTTGATGGGTAGTTGCAACTTTTCTGTCTCTCACAAACTTTATTTCAAAACCCTACTTACTTTTATGCATTACTGATACAAATATACATGAATGATTATGTAATGATTTTAAGTTTGAGTTGAGAATAATTACACTGTTTTAGCTTGTTAGAACAAAATGTCAGCTAAGTGTGTTGACTGAAAACTAGTCTTCACATGTGAGACAAATTGAAGGATTGACTGAAAGTGTAAAGCATGTGAATGATTATGATAAACTCACTTCTGAAAAGGATTTGAGCATAGATTGTTTACTACTTCCAGATCAACCCCACTCTCTAAGTCCTCAAACATGGTTATATTGGAGGAACTCAAGAGAGTAGAAAACCTCTTTTCAAACAAGTCCTTTTTGTCCTCACATGGCACTTGTTTTTGAATGCAATATTTCATTTATTCATTTATTTGACTAATTTCATAACTCAAAGTTCTCTTTCATCATCTTGTGTTGTGTATATTGGGTCAGCTTCATGCACGGCTGCCTCATTTGCTTAATCAACCACCAGTTGATTTTGATTTTTTTTGGAGTTTGCCCCATCCTAGGAGATTTTTTTAAGTGCACTCTCAAGCCAGGAGGATTTTTTTTCCACGTGCTGCTTTGGATGGACTCTAAGAGATTGACAAGTGATTGGTGAGAGCAACCAAAATCAGCAGTGTTCACACGACACTCTGGACTTTGAATCTGGCAACCTTGAGTGGCCCAGAATTGTAATATCAGAGGTTCGTATTGAGGAACTGATAGCCATGTCTCTAGTACCCTTGCAAAATTGCTGGGAGTGAACACAAGGACCATACGCCGGAGAATATCAGAAATGGGGCTGAAAATGAATACACACTGAGTTTTTTATTCTTAAAGATTGTGTATAAAATGTTTTAAGTATTTAGTTTAGCATTAGCTCAATGGTTTAAGCAGGTTTTATGATATATTTAGTATTGAAATGAAAACTGCAAACCAGTCAATGTATTACATTTTTTCTTTTTTAACACTAACTTGAAATTCTGTATGCGCAGATGGGAGTCCACTTATAAATGTATATAATTATATATGTGTATTAAGAGTACCATTGCAGCGGCGAGGACGATGCTGAGCCAAATAAAGATAAAGATGTCTTCTGGCGCGGAGCGTGTTAAATTAACCAATCAGATAAGGGTACATAGACAGTCTGAAAACCTAATTTGATTGGCTATGAGATTAAGGTAATCCCCCAGTGCTTTGTTATATGGAGCAGTTTGGTAGATTGGGGTCTAATTAGTTTGTCTAAGTGCACAGGTTACACCATAGTTCAAATACAGCAAAATTTAATGGACAACAAAACAAAGAGGTAACAATTAAGTATAGGGACCAATTCTAATTATTAACTAGTTGCTTATCATTAGGCCTACTATTAACATATTGGCTGTTTCTTTGTAAGCATTTATTCTGTATGACCATATTCTACACCCATAGTCCTACCAAATACCTACATAACAACTACCTTACTATTAATAAGCAGCACATTAGGAGTTTATTGTGGAAAAAGTCATGGTTAATGGTTTGTTACAAGCTAGAACTGGACTGTATACGGTTTACTACAGAATACCGGATAATCCCAGCCCGGCACAATAACTTCATATTGACACACGGCTAAACAAAGGCAGAATACCGTAACTCAATTTGAGCTTTTAAAACAAAGTCAAATAGCGGTGTGTTATATGGTGTTCTGCCATTGTTTCTCTTGGGCTTTTTAAGGTTACTGTCAAGGCAACCCATTATTTTCTCAAAAAAACAACAACAAAACTGACTTGAGATACTTATCCAGGTCCTAATAACAAATTTTCAAAAGTTACATTCTTGTGCCTTTGTATGTCAGAATAGCTCTAGTAATATATGTACATGAACAGGGCTCCTCAGTTAAACATCACTAAAGAAAAGATTCTGATTTACAGGAGACCATAATAAATTAATGTAGCTTTACAGTAGTCAACATGAATATATATTTTTCATTCAATATAGTCATTAATTTTATTTAATTCTCATTTACCTAATTAATGTACAATATTGACCCTAATGGAAAATAACTGCTTCACAACATGGAAACATTGTCGTATCTCTGGCTCATGAAGACAAATACCCCCATTAAGCAAGTAACTTTAACACAGGCTTTGTTTTTGTGCAAAAACATGAGGGAAGGCAGAACACAGAGAGAAATTATATGAAAGAATCTATAAATGAATAAATTCTCTGAATGCATAAGGGGGAACAGACAGAAATTGTTCAATGGCATTTGCTTTTGTTTTCCCTCCATGTAAAGCCTAATAAAATAGTGTTTGTAAGTGCAGCAGTGGTGGACGAAATACACAAATTAACTACTTGAGTAAAAGTCAGTAAAATATTATCCTAATTAAAATATTGCTTCAGTAATTACTCTAAATACTTCAGTATAATAAAAAATGAAACTAGCTAATGATCTTAATCAGGTGTGTTTAATAAGGGAGACATACAGAGCGGTGGGATTGGAAACCACTGCAGCACACAACGACAGGACTTCTTTTCACATTAGAAGTCAACAAGAAATCACGTGACCCCGACGTGATTTGAACACGCAACCTTCTGATCTGGAGTCAGACGCGCTACCGTTGCGCCACGAGGTCCTGAACCCAGAGGTGATGTATTTTGCTTAACGCCCTTGACACAGAATGCAAATCAGTAAATATACGGTGCTCAAGGAACACTCTTGATGTTGGACTTTATACTCAGGAGATCAAAAACAGATCGTCTGACCTCAAGGTGATTTGGAGCCAGACACTCTACCGTTGCACTACAAGATAGCGGAAAAATTATTTAGTGCTTCATGCTTAAGCACTTTGATAAACTATGCAAATCAGCTAGTCTTTAAACTCACAAAGTCAAGAACAGATCGCTTGACCTCAACATAATTGGAACACGCAACCTCCCGATCCGGGGTCAGGCGCACTCTGTCGCGGCCACGAGGTCGAGAAAACAAGTCGGCGTTCCTTGCTTAATTGCTTTGATTCAATTTGCAAATCAGTCACGGTAAAGGGCTGTAGACTTTAAACTATGGATGTCAAGAAGAGATCAGCTGATGTGATTGGAACATGCAACCGTCTGATCTGGATTCAGCCAAGCTACCGTTGTACCCCAAGACACCACAAACCTATCTGGTGTTTCCTGCTTAAGCCACCTTTCGTCATCCTGCCTTCGATAGCTCAGCTGGTAGAGCGGAGGACTGTAGATGATACATTGGCTATCCTTAGGTCGCTGGTTCGATTCCGGCTCGAAGGAGCTGGCTTTTGAATTCGGCGCGTAGATGTTTCCACGATTTCTTCAGAGATTGCAGGGCAAGATATGCAAAAGTAACACGTCAAGAGGCAGATCTGTCACAGTACACAATGACAGGAATGGTTATTACATGAGATCTCAGGCTTAATAAAAATAACAGGTCAAGATACAAATCTATCACAGTACACTGGTGATTTTCAATCCTGATCCTGGGGACCCCCTGCTCTGGGCTGTGTTTCCCAAAAGCGTTGCAATCCTTAATACAACGTAGTTGAAACCAATAGAGTTGCAATCAACTTAGGCTTACGATGACTCTGGAAGACGCGGCCCTGCATTTTTGTCTGTCTCCTTTTTCTGACACACCCAGATGAGCTCATGGAGCTCTCTCCTAACTAGCTAATGATCTTAATCAGGTGTGTTTAATAAGGGAGACATACGGAGCGGTGGGATTGGAAACCACTGCAGCACACAACGACAGGACTTCTTTTCACATTAGAAGTCAACAAGAAATCACGTGACCCCGACGTGATTTGAACACGCAACCTTCTGATCTGGAGTCAGACGCGCTACCGTTGCGCCACGAGGTCCTGAACACAGAGGTGATGTATTTTGCTTAACGCCCTTGACACAGAATGCAAATCAGTAAATATACGGTGCTCAAGGAACACTCTTGATGTTGGACTTTATACTCAGGAGATCAAAAACAGATCGTCTGACCTCAAGGTGATTTGGAGCCAGACACTCTACCGTTGCACTACAAGATAGCGGAAAAATTATTTAGTGCTTCATGCTTAAGCACTTTGATAAACTATGCAAATCAGCTAGTCTTTAAACTCACAAAGTCAAGAACAGATCGCTTGACCTCAACATAATTGGAACACGCAACCTCCCGATCCGGGGTCAGGCGCACTCTGTCGCGGCCACGAGGTCGAGAAAACAAGTCGGCGTTCCTTGCTTAATTGCTTTGATTCAATTTGCAAATCAGTCACGGTAAAGGGCTGTAGACTTTATACTATGGATGTCAAGAAGAGATCAGCTGATGTGATTGGAACATGCAACCGTCTGATCTGGATTCAGCCAAGCTACCGTTGTACCCCAAGACACCACAAACCTATCTGGTGTTTCCTGCTTAAGCCACCTTTCGTCATCCTGCCTTCGATAGCTCAGCTGGTAGAGCGGAGGACTGTAGATGATACATTGGCTATCCTTAGGTCGCTGGTTCGATTCCGGCTCGAAGGAGCTGGCTTTTGAATTCGGCGCGTAGATGTTTCCACGATTTCTTCAGAGATTGCAGGGCAAGATATGCAAAAGTAACACGTCAAGAGGCAGATCTGTCACAGTACACAATGACAGGAATGGTTATTACATGAGATCTCAGGCTTAATAAAAATAACAGGTCAAGATACAAATCTATCACAGTACACTGGGCCCAGTTTTTCAAAAGTAATCCACTAGGATTTTGGATAACGGATTGGATCAAATCTTGAAAATGGGTTTTTCCAAAGAAAAAATGGATTACATAATCGGATTAGATCATGTAATCCAATCTTGGTTTTGATCTGGATCAAATCTTTAGTTTGGGTTTTTCAGAACTTTTTTGTAGGATTTGGATCACTTTGATCCAAAAAATCTGGATTAAACTGATCCCATCAGAAGGGTGGATTCAGCGTGGTTTTTATGCCCAAAACGTAATGAAAACTTTAAAAATGTATCAAATAATACTATATTTGGATCATGCAGTATCTTACAAGATATTTTATTTATTCATAAGGTTTTAATTTTATTTGTTCATCCATCAGGCTACAGTGATTAGGTAGGCTTTAATGTATTCAGCCTTTCAGTATAGGCCTACAGCAAAGTAGAAAGAGTTTGGCCTCATAAAATAATCCCCCAAACAGCTGTCAAAATTGACCAAAAACAATAAATTTGATTCTGTCACTAATTGATATATATTTTCATCACAATCGGAAATATTTTTTGTTTTTAGAATATTTATTAGTGATGCATGCAATGATTAATAACCAAAAATATGCAAAGAATGGCAATCATTGATTTTTGAAATTATTATTTGACATTAAGTCTTTTTTTTTATTCAATACATCTATATTTGAAACTCACTGTACAGTGTTTGTGTTGTAGGTCTCAGATGAGTGGACTGCTGGAAGAGGATGGGGTGTTTTTTTTTTCTTGTTTTTAGTTTTTTTTTTTTTAAATGTGTGTGTTTTCATTTCAAATAAAAATAAACTTATATTGACCCCACACTGGCTATTCTACTTGTTGCTCTTTACATATCTATAGTTCTACATTGTGATTTCCTATCCTGTTTGAGCACTGGTTATCCAGATTTGCTGATCCTGAAAAGTTCCTATCCGGATCAGATTGATCCAATCCGATGTTGCTTTGAAAAACTGGCTCAAAAGTAAGATGGATTACGTGATCACGGATCGCAAAAACAAGGATTACTAAATCCGGATCAATTTTATCCGGATTAAACCTTTTGAAAAACCGGGCCCTGGTGATTTTCAATCCTGATCCTGGGGACCCCCTGCTCTGGGCTGTGTTTCCCAAAAGCGTTGCAATCCTTAATACAACGTAGACGCATTGAAACCAATAGAGTTGCAATCAACTTAGGCTTACGATGACTCTGGAAGACGCGGCCCTGCATTTTTGTCTGTCTCCTTTTTCTGACACACCCAGATGAGCTCATGGAGCTCTCTCCTAACTAGCTAATGATCTTAATCAGGTGTGTTTAATAAGGGAGACATACAGAGCGGTGGGATTGGAAACCACTGCAGCACACAACGACAGGACTTCTTTTCACATTAGAAGTCAACAAGAAATCACGTGACCCCGACGTGATTTGAACACGCAACCTTCTGATCTGGAGTCAGACGCGCTACCGTTGCGCCACGAGGTCCTGAACCCAGAGGTGATGTATTTTGCTTAACCCCCTTGACACAGAATGCAAATCAGTAAATATACGGTGCTCAAGGAACACTCTTGATGTTGGACTTTATACTCAGGAGATCAAAAACAGATCGTCTGACCTCAAGGTGATTTGGAGCCAGACACTCTACCATTGCACTACAAGATAGCGGAAAAATTATTTAGTGCTTCATGCTTTGAACACGCAACCTTCTGATCTGGAGTCAGACGCGCTATTTTTTTTTTTTTTTTTTTTTTTTTTTTAATTAAAAACAAACGCCAACAATTGTCATTACATAATCTCCTCAGTCATAAAAACGTGTAGACATTTAGTTAAGCTTCCATTGAATGTCTCTGAGCAAACATGATTTTAACAAACATTCAGTTATGTTCAAATGACATTTCCAAACCAGAGTCCATTAAAACCTTCCAGACATCCTGGGAAAAAACATTATAAAAAACATCAATTTTATCTTTGAGTTTAAAATAATTAAACAGGCATTGAACATACTTTTCAAATTTTCTCTTAAACACATTCCACACATCTGTTACGTGTTTGATGTATAAAAGGGATGATAGCGTAACATTTAAGTGAGACAGTTGTTGTTGCGTTGTGAGGCAGATCAAAAGATGACAGAAACAGAGTACGTTTAAAGTATTTACTAATTAAGTTGTATTATAATTGTACAATTAAGTGCAAGCAGAAAGACATTAACATAAATAGCAAAAGAAAAGATGAGTGTCACCCAAATCAAAGAAATAAACAGAACAAAACAGCCTTAGGTCTAACCTATAAACTGCTTAAAAGAAAAATAAGAAAAGAAAACCGAAATCTTCAGCGTATGCGACGCTCTAACTAAACTCAATTAAACTAAAAAGCAGAAATACAAAAGTGGCATGACACACACAAAACTAACTAACAACGTACAAACTAAACTCACAAGAACAAAACAAACAGGACTATGGCGGTTGACTAATTGTTCTAATTGTCACAAAGGCAGTTATGGTTAACGAACTCAATGCTCAGAAATCTCAAGAAGGTGCATTCTTAACTTTAAACTTAGCATGAGGTACTAAAACTCCATACGGGCAAAACAACCTCTCTCTACATTCGATACAAGTCAATAGCCAAAACAAATCTAATCAATAGATCAAATTACACTGCACAAAGCATTACTTCGAAAATCAGGATACTTTAAGCATTTGAAGATACTGGTGTAGCACACGAGACTGAAAGCTGACCGCGTTGGAGCACAAGGTACGCTGGCGAGGCGCACACACACAGACTGAGCTCGAGGCCTCAAATGCAGCGGGCAAATCAGCGGATTGGCGGAACGTGATGACGTCATAACGATGACTGACAGTCCAGTCAGCCAATAAACAGAGACCTGGAAATTAGTAAGAAAATAACACAGAAATGGGGAAGTAATGAGAAAAACAAAATATACACAAATGAGGAAACTAAACATACACAAAACACACGTGGAACGTAACACTTCCCCCCCTAAAGAAAAAACTATATGAATTAAGGAGAAGAACATATAGTTTTTAAAACACTTCTTACTCAACCAGCTTCTTAAACTCTAGACAAAGCATCAGCCATTATATTTTCGGAACCCTTCTTATGTTCGATCTTCAAGTGGTAACCTTGAACAACCAGAGACCAGCGCATCAGTCTCTGATTGTGGTTGTGCATACGAGACAGGAACACTAAAGGATTGTGATCAGTAAACACAGTTATAGGCAGATTGCTTGAACTCAAATAGACGTCAAAGTACTGTAATGCCAAAAGTAAAGCTAAAGTTTCCTTTTCGATAGTCGAGTAATTCAACTGACTTTTGTTGAACTTACGTGAAAAATAACATACAGGGTGATCAATACCATGGATGTCTTCTTGAATAAGCACTGCTCCAGCGCCAACAGAACTTGCATCAATCTCCAGCTTGAAGGCTTTGTCATACACCGGTGCTGCCAAAACAGGAACACTACATAAAAGAGCTTTAGCATTCTCGAAAGCATTCTGACATTCATCAGACCACAGAAACACGCGTGAAGGGCTGAGGAGTGATGTCAGTGGACTGACAACAGTAGAGAAATTTTTACAAAAGTTTCGATAATACCCAGCCATCCCTAGGAATCTACGAAGCTCTTTTCGGGAAGCTGGCACGGGAAACTCTGCAATAGCGCTTACCTTCGCCTCTATAGGCCTCACTTGACCTTGACCCACTTCTCTGCCTAAATATGTGATTGTGGCTTGACCAAAATCACACTTGGCAAGGTTTAATGTTAGAGAAGCACTCTCGAGACGAGAAAACACTTCTCGAAGGGTTGAAATGTGTTCTGGCCAATCAGTAGAGTAGATAACAAGATCATCTAAATAAGCGTTACAATTGGAAACTCCTGCAAGCACTATGTTAATGAGTCTTTGAAATGTAGATGGCGCATTACGCATGCCAAAGGCCATCACAGAATATTGCATAAAATCATCTGGGGTTACAAATGCAGAAATCTCTGATGCACGATCTGTTAAAGGCACTTGCCAGTAACCCTTTAACAAATCCAGTTTACTGACGAACTTCGCAGAACCTAGAGTATCCACGCAATCCTCCATGCGCGGCAAAGGAAAGCAGTCAGGTACGGTCAGGGCATTTACCTTTCTGTAATCCGTACAGAATCTAGCGGTTCCATCACTCTTAGTTACAAGTAAGCATGGAGAACTCCATGGGCTACAACTCGGCATCGCCAACCCATTTTCAAGCAAATACTCCACCTCAGCTTTCATCACAGAGCGTTTCAAAGCATTAACCCTATACGGATGCTGTTTCACTGGAACGGCATTACCAACATCGATGTCGTGTTTAAGTACAGTAGTGCAAGAAGGAACATCGTGAAAAAGTGAGCGAAATGTGCTAATCAACTCTTTAACATCACATCTCTGAGAATCGGACAGATGAGCCAAAGGAAAGTCCAAGTCAGCTAAAATCTCAGAGTTTTTAAACCTAGCGCACTGTTGATACGCGTGTCGAATTATGACTCCATCTTCACAATCAGGAGTAATGTCACAAGCTAATACAGGAACAGGTACATTAGCAACTTCAGGTTGCTTTACCGTCTCAATATCCCTCAACGGCGGTTCTCGAACGTGATATGCCTTCAGCATGTTCACATGACATACACGAGACTTCTTTCGGCGGTCAGGAGTGCGAATTACATAATCTGTACTACTCAATTTCTTCAGTACTTCATACGGTCCCGAAAAACGTGCAGAAAGAACAGAACCGACTACTGGCAATAAAACCAGCACTTGATCACCTTCTTTAAAATCACGCAACACAGACTTTCGATCAAAGTGACACTTCATAGTGAGTTGTGCATCTAATAATGTCTCTTTAGCCACTGAACAGGCCTTGTGCAATCTGTCGCGAAATTTGCTTACATACTCCAGCTCATTCGATTTGAC
This sequence comes from Garra rufa, assembly GCF_049309525.1. Lineage (NCBI taxonomy): Eukaryota > Metazoa > Chordata > Actinopteri > Cypriniformes > Cyprinidae > Garra > Garra rufa. The sequence goes on from NC_133361.1 coordinate 94,967,261, forward strand.
ACTTGTCTGTACAGATAACATGTCCTCTTTAAGCATCTTAAGTGGACCACGTACACAGTGACCAAATACAAGATCCGCAGGACTAAATCCCAAGCTATCTTGTACTGCTTCCCTAACAGCAAACAAGAGTAAAGGTGTACCCTCGTCCCAATCTTTACCCGTATCCAGACAGTATTTACGAAACATAGCCTTTAAGGTCTGATGGAATCTCTCCAAGACTCCTTGGGTTTCTGGATGATATGGACTCGAAGTCCTATGAGAAATCTTCAAGGTCTTTAACACTTGGGCGAAGAGATTTGACATAAAATTTGTACCTTGGTCAGTTTGTACAACTCGGGGAAGACCAAACGTTGAAAAGAACTTTACCAGTGCTTTGATTACTACGGGTGCTGTAATTTTCCTAAGCGGTATCGCTTCGGGAAAACGAGTTGCTGTGCACATTATCGTCAATAAGTATTGATTACCGGCTTTTGTTTTGGGCAAAGGACCCACACAATCTACAATAACGTGCTCGAAAGGTTCTCCCAAAACTGGTATAGGAACCAATGGAGCCCGCGGAATGGTCTGGTTCGGCTTACCTGAAAACTGACAGGTCTGACACGTTTTACAGTACTTCACTACATCTGTCTTTAAACGAGGCCAATAAAAGTGTTTTAAAATTCGGTGATATGTTTTCTTGATACCCAGGTGCCCGGATAAGTCATGGTCATGAGCCAAAGAAAGTACAGCCTGCCTGTAACAAACGGGAATGACTATCTGGCTTGTCACATTCCATTCAGCGTCACTCGAATCGTCAGGGCACCACCTACGCATCAACACTCCATTCTCCATGTAAAAAGCAGTTTTTCTCTCCTGTGCCACCTCTGGAGAAACAACAGAAGAGAAACATTTACGCAAAGTGAAGTCATCTTTTTGTGCAGTGATAAGGTTATCACGCGTTACATGTAATTTCGACTCGTCTGAATTTAAAATTACAGATTTTTCTTCAGGTTTACCATCGTCAACCATCAATGTATCGTTTACGAACGTAGGGGCCATAAAAGTAGAAAGCAAATCATCTGCATCAGCAAATTTGCGAGCTTGAGCACGTGTAATGGCACAGACAGGGAAAACTTCTGGGAACTTTTCTGACAGGTCATCGGTGGATGTGAACAACTCAAGTTTATCACAAACCTCCAACAATGGCATAACTTTGCCACCAGCTATGTCATTGCCGAGAATGAAATTTACGCCTTCCACAGGTAAACTGTCCCGCACCCCAACTTTTACTACTCCAGTAAACAAATCTGATTTCAGATAAATCTCATGCAAAGGAACTTTGACTGTGCTCATCTCAATACCTCGAACTAGCACATGACTACCGCAAAAAGTTTGTTCAGGACCAGGCAATGCGTCAGTCCTTATGAACGACTGCATGGCGCCAGTATCACGAAGCATCATTACTTTAACCTGATTAGTAAGCTTGTCGTCAACAGACACCAACCCTTCCATCATAAAAGGTTGATAGCTGGCATCAAACTTATCACAGCGCTCAATTTTAGCGACATCAATGGTTTTTACGAAAGCCACACTTTTAGTATTAATGCCTTGCTGCTTGCGTTTCAATGCAAGACAGTCAGCAATAACATGTCCCGGTTTGCGACAATAATAACACTCCCTATCTTCTTTAACTTTTGTAAGGTTGCTTTTCGAGGGTGACTGATCTTTTGAAGTGAAGTGAACAGGTGAAACTTTCTCAGTACGTGCTGAAGTAAAAACACTTTTATGCGTCAATGTGAACTCGTCAGCAAAAACAGACGCTTGAGTCAAAGAGGTTACTTTTTGTTCATTAAGGTAAACTACGATACGTTCAGGAATACAACTCTTAAATTCCTCCAAGAGAATTAGCTCGCGCAACGTCTGAAAATCTGACACTTTGTTCGATGTGCACCACTTGTCAAACAAAACACACTTTTCTCTAGCGAATTCTACATAAGTCTGAGCGGAACTTTTCTTATGATTCCTAAAGCGTTGTCTATACGCTTCTGGTACGAGTTCATATGCTCGCAGAATTGCCGTTTTAACAACGTCATAATCTAAACTGTCTTCTAAAGACAGAGCAGCGCATACTTCCTGAGCCTTTCCTGTTAACCTACATTGCAGAAGTAAAGGCCAAACATCTCTAGACCACTGCAAAGCAGTAGCAATTCGTTCAAATACATTAAAATAGGAATCAACCTCGGCTTCCCGAAATTGCGGTACGAGAGTTATGTGTTTACTCACGTCAAATGTATTCCTGGAGGACACTGAGGCAGTCGACAATGCAGCATTATGCACAGGTTGCACAGGTGAACTAGGTGGAACCGGTGTGTGTCTAGCGGTCAATTCAAGCTCTCGCAGCCTGACTTCCTTGTCCGCTTCGATTTCAAGTCGGCGAATTTCAAGTCGAAGTTCCCTTTCGGCGCGACTTTCCGCTTGTCTCTCGCGCTCTTCCCTTTGAAGTCTAGCAATGCGCGCTTTGAGACGCGCATCGCCTCCAGACTCAAACTCAGCTGGGGAGAAAGGCTCGAAGGGCGGCAAAGCAGCTTTGGCTTCGGAACCCTCCGCCGCAGCAGCTCGACTCGCTTCCCCCTTACCTACCCCAGAACGAGCGTCAACGCCAGGCGAACTTTCAGCCAACAACAACACACCCAACTCCCCTAAATGCTGCACGACACTGCTTTTAATGTCTCGCTTTAACTGCTGTCTGTTAACTGGAATGCTAAAATGTTCCGCGACTTTTAACAAATCATCCTTGCGACACACATCTAATTGTTCGACAGTTGGTGCACTAACGAAATTATCCAAATCGAAGTCAGCCATATCAACTATATTCGACACATGTGCTAAACAGCCTCCAATTTAGCGACTATTCAAACAATACTCCGTTGAAATATTTGATCCGTATCTACACCAGCAACAATGTCTCACACATCATCCCAAAGGAAATTATAATCCCATCAAATGGAATCAATCTATCCCATCGCTGCCACCAATAAATGTTACGTGTTTGATGTATAAAAGGGATGATAGCGTAACATTTAAGTGAGACAGTTGTTGTTGCGTTGTGAGGCAGATCAAAAGATGACAGAAACAGAGTACGTTTAAAGTATTTACTAATTAAGTTGTATTATAATTGTACAATTAAGTGCAAGCAGAAAGACATTAACATAAATAGCAAAAGAAAAGATGAGTGTCACCCAAATCAAAGAAATAAACAGAACAAAACAGCCTTAGGTCTAACCTATAAACTGCTTAAAAGAAAAATAAGAAAAGAAAACCGAAATCTTCAGCGTATGCGACGCTCTAACTAAACTCAATTAAACTAAAAAGCAGAAATACAAAAGTGGCATGACACACACAAAACTAACTAACAACGTACAAACTAAACTCACAAGAACAAAACAAACAGGACTATGGCGGTTGACTAATTGTTCTAATTGTCACAAAGGCAGTTATGGTTAACAAACTCAATGCTCAGAAATCTCAAGAAGGTGCATTCTTAACTTTAAACTTAGCATGAGGTACTAAAACTCCATACGGGCAAAACAACCTCTCTCTACATTCGATACAAGTCAATAGCCAAAACAAATCTAATCAATAGATCAAATTACACTGCACAAAGCATTACTTCGAAAATCAGGATACTTTAAGCATTTGAAGATACTGGTGTAGCACACGAGACTGAAAGCTGACCGCGTTGGAGCACAAGGTACGCTGGCGAGGCGCACACACACAGACTGAGCTCGAGGCCTCAAATGCAGCGGGCAAATCAGCGGATTGGCGGAACGTGATGACGTCATAACGATGACTGACAGTCCAGTCAGCCAATAAACAGAGACCTGGAAATTAGTAAGAAAATAACACAGAAATGGGGAAGTAATGAGAAAAACAAAATATACACAAATGAGGAAACTAAACATACACAAAACACACGTGGAACGTAACAACATCCAATAAAATATTTTCTCTCTTTGCCACGACCCTTCTTTCCCATATTGCACTCTTGATCAACATCACAAGCAAATTGATAAGTTTTTTGTTTTTACATTGCTTATCCAGACCCAACATCACCACCTTATTCCATTCGATACTTTCATTATCCTCCCCTCTCAAACTTAAAATCATATTTTTGCATTTCCCATTAAAATCCTCCAATTCATTGCAACATAAAAACAAGTGTAGAAATCCTTCATCTTCATTTTTACAAACTTTACAAGTAGCACTTGGTTCCATTCCAATTTTGTTTAAAATAACATCTGTAAAAATAACTCTGTGTCTGATAAAATATTCTGAGTTTTCCAGTTTCGTCTGTACAAGTTTCCCATTCATGTTCCCCCATATGTTGTCTTCTTTTAAATCCTTAAATTTATGTAACCAATATTCATTTACCACAGGTTTCTTAAAGACAGCATCTCTAAACATAGAGTAAAACTTTTTTACAGTACATTCATTAAAAGCATACAGTTTTTCCCCCACCTTCACATACACATCTTTTTCTTGTTTCCCTTCTTCCATGTTTTCAATTATCTTTATCCACTCTTGAGGTATAGCATTCTTAATTACATCATAGTTTTTTGTTATCGCTTGTCTGCTGTAATCCTCCTTTGCCTCTTCCATCACATCCACAATATATTGTACTGGTAAGAATCCCTCCTTGAATTCATATAAAATATCTCTGACTTTCATGATTCCCACATCCCACCATTTCTTAAAAAATATCTCTTTCCCTTGATTTAAAATGCCGTTGTTTGAGAATAAAGGCTGATTTAAAATGTTCTCTCTACCATGTGGCTTAAAATGCACATTAGTTAAAAATTTGCTCCATGCCCCCAACAGTTCTTTGTAAAACTCTGGCAGCCCTTCCGTCATCCACTTTTTTGTTTTCATCCATAAAATGTTGTCCCCCAAGTTAAAATGACTACACTTACTTAAAAAATACCCCATAGTTCTCTTCCATGCCGCTTTATTGTCTTCATCCATGTACTTTTTAATTATTTTAACTCTCAAACTGTTCTTTCTTTGTTCCACATCCATTAACCCCAGTCCTCCCTTTCCCACTGCTCCTATTAAAGTGTTGTGTGCTATTCTCGGGGGCTTTCCTTCCCATAAAAATTCTAAAAAACATTTTTTCAGCCTTTTTTCTACCCACAACGGCATAGATGATACATATAAAATATGCCATAACTTAGAAACCATTAAAACATTCAAAATTAAAACCTTCCCCTTTAAAGTTAATGACATTAATTTCCAAAAAATCAACCTTCTCTCAATCCCTCCTAGAATCTCCTCCCACATAGTTCCTTCTGCTTTCTTTTCATCCCTTCCCATTACAATACCTAAAATCTTTATTTCATTCATTTCCTTAAAAGTAAAGTGCCCAGTTAAAACCTCCGTTCCCCCAAATCTCATGTATACAGTTTTATCCTCGTTCACTTTAGCCCCTGATCCCCTGCAAAATTGTTGTACTATTTTCATTGCTTCCTCTACACTGGCCAGATCTTGTAGCATTAACGTAGTATCATCGGCATATTGAAAAATTTTATTCTCTCCTCCCTCTATGTCTATCCCTTTTATTCTCCCCTCCTGCTTTATAGCCAATCCCAATGGTTCTGCAATTAAAGTATATAAAAGTGCCGACAACGGGCAACCCTGTCTAATTGATCTCGTTAATTTAAAACACTCTGTTAAAAATCCATTACACTTTACTCTCGTTACAGCACCCTTATATAAAATTTTAACCCATTTAATAAATTTCCCTCCAAACCCAAAACTCTTTAAAACCCCAAATAAAAAATCATGCTCTACCCTGTCGAAAGCCTTCTCAAAATCCAAACTGATTATAAAACCATCTTTCTTCTTTTCAGTAATATACCTTATTGTATCTTTTATGCTCATTGTTGTATCTGCAATATCTCTTCCTTTAATACTGTATGCTTGGTTTGTTTTGATTATGCTGGGCATCGCTTCTTTTAGTCTGTTAGCTAAAACTTTTGATAAAATCTTCAGATCTGTGTTAAGCATTGTTATAGGCCTATAATTTCTTAACTCCAATTTGTCTCCTTTCCTTTTATATATCAGCTTCATTAATCCCATTCCCATCCTCTGGTTCATCTCATCTTTCCTAAAAATCTCATCAAATACTTCTTTTAAAATACTGGTTAAAAAATCTTTAAAAACAATGTAAAACTCACTCCCCAACCCATCTATCCCCGGACTTTTCCTTTTATTTAATTCACTTATTGCTCTTTTTATTTCTTCCTCTCTTATTTCATCATCACATTCTTTTTTTTCGACTTCTCCTATTCTTGCTTTTATTTGCGTTAATAACTCCACTTTTTCTATTTCTTTTACCCCCTCCGAACAGAATAAGTTCTCATAGTATGATTTTATTTCTTCCAATATCTCCTCATTTTCCTTTACTATCATACCATTTTTGGCCCTTATTTCTTTGATCATTTCTGCTTTTCCTCTTCTTTTCTCCAGATCAAAGAAGAATTTTGTGCACTTCTCCCCTTCCACTGTATATTTTGCTTTGCTTCTTAATCTTGCACCTTCATATTTCTCCTCTTCCATTTCCTTCAGTCTACCCTCCATTTCTTTTATTTTCTCTATGCTTTGTTCCGCATTACCCAGTTCCTTATTTAAGTTTTGTCTTAGCTCCCTTTCCTTATTTTCCTTACATTTTTTTATTAATTTGCAATACTTTATTGTAAATTTTTTAACCAGATATTTCACATTCTCCCACCATATTCGCTTATCCTCATTATACATTTCATTTCCTTTTTCCTTTTCAATGATCTCCTTTATACTTAAAACATAATCCTCTTTCTTTAAAATCTCTGTATTTAAAATCCATACTCCCGGCCCTCTTTGCACTTTACTCCAGTCCACTTTAAAAAATAAAAACTTGTGATCACTAAAAGTTGCTTCTACATACTTAATCTGTTCTATAAAATTCTCCACATTTCTCGTACATAAAATAAAGTCAATTCTTGTTTGACACACAAACTGCCCCACTATTTGCCTCCTTGAAAATTCTTTTTTCTTTTCATTTCTTTCTCTCCACACATCGATCATATTGTTTTCTTCCATTAGTACTTTTAATTCTTTCCTCCCCATGTCAGTTTTAAACACCATCCCTTCTGCCATATCTTGTTTACTAAAAACTGTGTTAAAATCCCCCATCATAATTATTTCCTTATACTTGTTTACAATATTTCTTAAAACCTTAAAAAATTCTTTCTTTTCTTTCTCTTCTGTTGGTGCATGTACATTCACTAAGATCAGTTCACGACCTTCATAGTTAACTCCAACCACCATACATTTCCCCATCTTATCTTGGTACACTACTTTGCTTGCATTAAAAACATCTTTTCTCATTAAAAATGCCACTCCTCTTCCAAGCCTTCCATCCCCATTATTATATAAAATATCCCCATCCCAATTCCTTTTGTAGTCCATCATGACACTCTCTTTCCAGTTTGTTTCTTGTAAAGCAATAACATTTTCTTCTTTACATTTTTCTTTCAGTCTTTCAAATTTCCCCATGTCCATCAATCCCCTTGCATTAAAAGCAACACAACTTAAAACCATTAAAAGAAAGAAGAATAAATACCTAAAACCCATTATTCTCTGTCTTCTTCCTCCATCCCACTTAACACTTCATATCTGTTTACACTTGTCATGATCTTTTTTCTGGCCTTTTCCACATTTGGTTTTACCTTTAAGGTTCTCCTTCTTATTTGTCCTCTCCCCTCTCTGTCTTTTCGCATGTTGTCCATCTTTATTTCCTCTCCATTGTCTGTTTCTTTGTTTTGATTTCCCATTCTTTGTCCATTTCCCTCTACGTCATCCAGGAAACTTTTAAAACTGTCCGATATTTCCATTTCTGTCCATTGAGTGTCCTGTTCTGTTGTCTGTTCTTTATGCTCATCGTTCTCTTTTTGTTCTTCTCCTTCCTCTCGGTTGCCTGTTCCTCCTTCTGTTTCTTTTTGTTGTAGTCCTTCCTCTTGCCCTTCATCAGATTCTCCTTCCTCTTCTCTGTTTCCTTCATGCACCTGTCCGTCCACCCGATGTTCCATACCTCCTTCCTCTTCCTCCATCCAACACTCGCACTTATTTAAAATTTGTTGACACTCCGGGCATCTGACTGCATTGCAATCTCTTGCAAAATGTCCCCTTTCTTCACACTTGTAGCACTTAAAATCAGGGCAATCTTTCACCAGATGTTCCGGGCTCATACACAGCCTACAGGTCTTCACCTGGTGGCTGTGCATCACCCTAAAGTACTGTGGCCCTTCTGCTGTTTCCAGCTTAGTGCTATAGGGCAACGATGCCACCTCTTTGGGGAACCTTACTTTTAGGAACCTTGTTCCATCTTCAATTTCAGTGCCCGGGTAGCATCTTCTTTTCATCTTTGATAAGGGATTAACTCCCCATCCCTCCAATTTTGCCAGAATTTCTTTATCATCCAGGTAGACGGGCAGGTGCATGAAGGAAACAACATAATCCCTATTTTGCAGTTTTTTTCATCCAGAGGGTGATTTTGTCACTTGGGCACAAGTCTCTGAAACCAAGAATACAATCCCTGAAAACTCTTCTAATGCAGTAACGTCACTGTGAGTCGATGTCGAGCATTGTTATTGTCATTTTTCAAGGTTGTCCATTGTTAAGTTTCAGAAATGTCATCACTACTGAAAAATGTATATTGTTTCCTGTTGGTAAACTGAATGTTACGTGGTTGGTTTTAGAATATGTAACATTATAGAAGAAAAAAACTGTTCTGTACTAAAAGACTTTTATGCTCTCCAATTCCACATTTTACCTCTGTGAAAGTTAAAGATGTGAAAAAGGATATTTATTTTTTTCTTGTCAAGAAAGTGTATCTTGATTCAAGAATGATTAGATACACAAAAATGCTTAGTAAAAATGCAATTTTTGCAGTGTACTCTTTAGTGTTGTCCTATTTTGCATAAAAAAGTTATACATGGAAAAAGGGGACACTGTTATTTTTTTCAGAGTGCAATTTTTGTTGATGCAAATGTGCATTATTGTTGATATGTCATGCTTTAATGGCTTGAATTAACATTGTTTTGAATTAACATACAACATGTTTAATGGAACAAATAAATGACTTTGTTGTTCCAACAATCTGTTGTCTGTCTGTGTATGATTAACTTAGAGTTGTGAGTACAACTTACTTGAGAAATTTAAGGTAATCAGTTACCACAGATTTTTCTAGTAACGTGAACTAGCAAACATGTTAACTAAACTGTTTTATTTGAGTTACCCGTATTAAGCCTAACTTAGACCTTTAAGTCAGCTGAACTTGTTATACTGAGTTGACTGTACTCAAGCTTTTAGGTAGTATTTACAAATAAGCAAGTTAACTGAACTAAGTTATAGTAGCTTAATCAACTCAGAAATTATGTATTACTTTACTTGAAAATTCTGAGGTAATCAGTTACCACAGGTTTTCTAAGTAAACTCAACTCATTACTTTTTACAGTGTGCAACAGCATCTGTCAGATTTTTAACACACTGACTTGACTGTCATTGACTCATCTTTCCATCTTGGGAAAAGTAATTTTCAACAATATCATAAAATTTCTTGCCATAAAATTATTAATCTAAGTTGAATAACAAGTTATAGAAAATCCTAAAGTCTATTGCAGTGAACTAATCCTCTGATTTTTTTTCTTGCAAACTAAATAACTATATAGTATAGAAATGTAAAGTAATAACTACATACAATAGAAACATCACTGGTTAGGCAACACTTTTGTCTATTTTCTCCCTAGCAAAACATGAATGTATGTGCCAAAGTAGAATTCATCAGCTTTAGCCTTGATTTCTTGGATCAGCTCATCATCTCTCCATACTCTCTCCACAGTGAAGTCACCCCTAGTTTTTATCACCAGATCACACCAAGCTAAGCCAGTGGACTAGCACCAAGGTGTGGCACTTCAGGGTGGATGATGAGACCACATGGACGTACATTCACAATGAAGGTCTCAGCATAGTGTCAAAGAACCAATGGCTCAAGTTCCACTCCTCGACGCATTGCTTTTGTCTGGGGGGCACCTTTAATTACCCAGCCAGCAAGTGTTTTTGCCGTGGATTCTGACCTCACATGAGCTGCTTCATAGAACTTGCTTGCTGTAAGTCGGAGACAACACATGCAAAACCAGAGTGGGCTTTTGGATTGATCCCGTGTTCCCTCCTCAATAATCACTGACATTTCAGGTGTCACCTCCAGGCTCTGCATATGCTTGAGTTCAGCCCAGCTGCCAGGGACAAAACAAAACTGTGGGACAGGTAATGAGGGGAATTCTGGCGCATTTGGATGGGTAAACACATCCGTCAGCTGCACAGCAGGGCACTGGTAAGAAAGCAGTGAACCATTTGGGACCTCTCCAAATTTTACCTGGGTGCGGGGCCTATGCCAGGCTTGCTGCTTGCTTGTGCATGCAAGGGCAGTAGGAACATTCTTGGTGCCTAGCGTACTAAAATGTGCTGTCTGGTAAGTGTGCATATATACTAGTATATGGTATGTAGTATCATATGCTGTGTTAACTTAATCCTAACTGCAGATGATGCTGTTACTGCTAGACGTTATCGCTATGTTTGATATTGAGACAGGTACTGCATTAAAAACAATCATTAGCTAAATACTGAACATATTTACCTCAAGCTGATGTGGTTCCTCATACTTTCGTAATGACCTATAGCACCTGGCCCTAATTACCACTTTCCCTAAAATAATGTTTGAGACTGAAGTGTCCAAACAAACAAACATACACAAAAGTTATTAACAGGACGTTTTTATTATTATTAATAGACCACTTTTAAATTAATCCATAAAAACAACATTGATAATGCGCAAATTAGCTATCATGACAGCTGTCTAATAAATTACACATACCTTGATAATCAAAAATAAATCAAAATTGAACAAGGGTTATAAATTATTTTTTGAGCAATTAATTTATAACCCTTGTTCAATTTTGATTGCCTCACATCTCCCTGAAAACTATCAACAAAACGGACAACATCTGCTATTCTAGTTGTTGGTACATTTATTAATGACTGGCAGAAAACGAGTTTGCGCTCCATTTTTGTATATGAATGACGATCGTAACGGGCGGCAGCGCGACCGCAAGTATCGCTTCCCTACTTCCGTTCTTGGACGCCACATTGTGAAATAGGCCTATCGGTCAAAGGTTACCATCTTGTCATCATGTGCCTTGGTGACGTCATCCGATTGGACTGCTGCCAAGTTTAAGACTACTGTCCCACTGCTCCCCTCCTCACATGACCCACTGACAACTCTGCAGCTGCAACAACAAAAACAACAACCACCTAATTTCTAAGGTGAGTTCACTTTTTACTTCTCTCCATTCTCTGTGGTATAATAAAACCTATTCTGTCAGGATTTGGTCTGAGAAAAAGGGAAATCTTTACTTCACAAGAAATTTGTTCATACATTTTTCTTAATAATCAAAAGTCATTGATAAAATATAATGTGAAGAAAAGATTTACCTCAGATAACAAGCTTTTCTGTCAGGAAGTGGGGGGAAGGGCTGTCTTTAGGGTTAGGTTCATTTTATGAAGTAAATCTTTACTTCACAGGAAATATTAATAACTTTCAATGAATAACACACTTACATGAATGAAGTGTGGAGTAAAAAAAAGAGAAGACTATTAAACAAAAAAGACCTTGACAGGAACTTATTTTTTGTGAAGCCAAGATTTACCTCAGAAAATATTTCAAATTGTGACTGGTACTGTCTAAATACACATACTTCACAGTAAGTATTCTTAAGTATGTTGTGCATTTTTCTCTTACCCTTAGGATGGCAACACCAAGTCCATACACACGGCCAGCACCGATTCGTTGCAAGTGTGTTGCAAATAGGTCCACTAAAAAAGCCACCTCATATCTGTCACACCCCCGGACTTTCTTGTTTGGTTTTTCCCATTTTCCCCGCTGTTCTGAGTGTTTTGGTTTCTCCGTCATTGTCTGCACCTGTCTGTGTAATTAGTCTGTGTGTTATAAGGTGTGTGTTTCCCCTGTATTCTTGTCGGTCTTTGATGTTATATGGGTGTTTTACCCTGCTGTTCCTGTGTCTGCCTGTATTCCGTTGGATTTATTAAATATTCGTCTTTTACTACGTCGTTGTTCGTGTGTTCCTGCCTGCATCGTGACAATATCATTACGAGGGGGACAAAATAAAAATAGAATAATTTTATTTGAAAACGGTTACTGCCCTATCTGATGGCACAAACATATATACAACATCATGTCAGGGAACAAGTTCAGAATTTGAGGAGGGGGTGACATATTATCTAAAAAATGTCACAATCAGTGCCAAGTATGGTCGCCAAAATTTATATTTTGGTCGCACATCAAGCAAATTTAGGGTAGCACCACTTGCCGTGTTGGATGCAGTAGAAAAGGCTGCAAAAGACATCCTCTGTCCACCATCCCATCAATGGCGAAGAGGCAGACATCTTTTCTATGGGGGATTACTTGACCATCCAAGGCAAAGTAGAGAGAGTGAGTTATTTTACAGTTTTTCTCAATTGCTAAAACACTATAACCAGTCTTTTGAACTAAAATTTCAAAACTATAACGCCATTTATGAAAAAGCACACCCATTTCCCTAAACATTAAACACTATTCCCTGCTTTGACACATGAGTTATATTTGGTGAACTGTTACTGCAAAACTCTACACACAAATGTCTACATTTCTCAGTGCTTACACCATGTGGTCATTTAGAAAGCACAAGCATTCAATGTTGTTCACTCAAGTCTGCAAAGTTTGAGCTCAATTAGCACACAATTACCCAACTGGAAACACTAGGAGTCAAAATTTAGCACACACCAATCAGAACCTTCGATGGAGATAAAAGGATAAAAGTTTTTCTCAGTCACTTTGGTGCATTTCTCAGATCAGAAATGAAATTGTCAAAACTACTTGTTCAACATCCACATCATCTAGTCTCTTGTGCACATCATAAAAAGCTTCTCATTCTTCTGATCAAGTTGTGATTGCTTTGGTACATTCATACAACTGATTATATACATTTGTCTGCGGTTTCCTACATTATCAGTTGCTATATGTTGCTCAAAATGTATGATATAGTTCTCTGTGCAATAGTCTTACCCCTCAAAACATCAAGTCATTAGCTCATCGTACAGTATAAGTCATTACCTAAATGCAAAATTTTTGATCTAGTTGTCATAAACTGTCAATCATATATTCTACACATTTCTATTAGACTTACTGTAAATTTGCCATGAATTATTCAAGTGAATCTTGACTTTCACTAATGAAGATAATATAGATCAACCAATGATAAAGGAGTTCTCTGAAATAGCTCAAAGGTACATCTCATGAACTTTCAATTAGAAAGCATATAGACAGAGGACAACGCAGGAGTTACAAATTCTGACAGTGGACTTTCTAATTTTTATTTTCACCTTTGTGCCCATATTTCCTTTTCTTTTCTGTTTCACAATGACGTTGTAATGCATTTTTATTTATTTATTTTTTGTTTGTTTTTTTGTCAGACCACTAGTACAAGTGTAACTGTGAATCCTATCCAGTCTTTTTCAATCAATATCCCACCTACAGTAATGTGTAATTTTGAAGAGGAAGAGTAGGAGGTGAAAGAGGAAGAGGAGGAGAAGAAGGAGGACGATGATGACGACAACATGGAAGAGACAGGAAGGGCAAGGGAAAGAAGAAAAGCAGTCTCATATATTTTAGTTGATGAGTGCCAGGGTTGGATCAGGCATGCAAGAGGATTTGACCCCTGCTGCCTGGCCAGGGCTAATTTAGCCTTTGATGCTGAAGAGGTTCTTTGGCCTGTCCCAGACCAAGGATGCTGGGTAGAATAATTATTTTTGATGTTGTTTGCTGTTTTGTACTGTACTCGACAGTACATTAAATTAAGGAATAAAACACTTGCAAAGGCATAGATTTGTTGTGTTCATCATGTGAAAAGTTTTTTATTTGTATTGTTTTCGTAGTATTGTTTTGAATTTATCTCATCAGTGTGTAAAACTGTGTTGTAGTGTGTGTGTTTTTGAGGATTTGTGTGTCATGTCTGAGAGCAAAGTTTGGTTTTTCAGCAAGATTGAGTTATTTTGAGTGGAGAGCTTCATTTTGACCTCAATATAGGAAGTTTGGGGAATTGAGTTAGAAGTTGTGGATTTGTGTTTAGAGTTTCACAAATAAGAGGCATAATTTCAAGAAATGTGTTTAAGCAATTGAGAAAAACTGTAAAGCTGTTAATGAATATTTGAAAATAAAAGTTAACCTGCATTACTCTGTAGCTTAAATGAAGATGAAAATGAAGAACTTTTAACTTTTAATTACTCACCCACAAGAAGTTGCAAACCCACATGACTTACTTCTGCATAAACACAAAACGATGGCAATACGTTGTGACTAACTTTAACACACTGTGTAAGCAAAAAATGCATATTAGATTGACATGCCTTTAATCCGAGAGTGTTGGCTGAACCTTGCATTGTAAGTGCATGAGCCAAGAAAGGTGAGAATCAGATTTGCAAAACAATGTTGTCTTTCCAAAGTTTTCAATTTCTTTGTTTTATTTTTTAAACCATTTACCGTGTTATAGGGAAGCCTCAAGCCTCAGGAAGTTTCAAGTGGATTACATGCATGGTTGTCCCAAGGACCACTGGATTCTTATGGTATAATGTCTGACAAGTCACTAGCAATTTGTACATTGTAGAAATTTTGCTTCTCAGAATACTAGTGTTTGTATTCCTTGTATGTTGATTTTATACAACCTTGACTTCACAATCACCCTGTACTTCACAATAAAAACAGTTGGGCCGTTATCCCTTACTTTTTACCCACTACATACATATATACCAAAAACAAAGACATAGATAAATTGAAGAACTGGGCTTTTGGTCCATTATCTTTTCTTTTGTTTCTCTTTTTTGTTTATTTGCTCACAGTTGCCAGCATCTGTTCTGGAGGACATTTTTATTGATGTGGTTCTCCAGGAAGGTGACGAGGCAATTTTGAAGCTGGCCCTTGTGTGCACTCGCTTCAGAGACCTTGTGACACGGGAAGGCTTCAGAAGACGAGCCCATTTTCTTTGGCTTGACAGTAAGTGTTAATTGCAGAGTTTTTGCATAACTTTTTCAAAAGTTACATATTTTTATAAAAATTCAGGTGATTTTTGCTTGAGTGGCTGTTTAATGAATTCCAACCTTGTACATTTTTGAATGTGTGATTTTAAAAAAAATGTTGTATGTTTACAGGTGTCACAAATTGGACCATTTTCTCACCGTACTACAAGGCTGAGTACTACAAAATGTACAAACTGGAAACGTGTAGGCAATGTGGTGATGTTTACAAACACTGCACTCCAGGTATGCATTGTTAGTTGTTGCCATGGAGTGTTTTACTTTCAATGATGAATTCAAACATTTAAAAAATAATGAACATTGAAATATTTGCTTTCTTTGCTAACCCACAGGATATGGAGGTCGAGGAAGAAAGGGGGAACTTTTTAAAATAATAAGTAAAGACACCCACCCAGACTTCTGCAGCCAGTTCTGCCAGATCTGTGCTGACCTGAAAGTCATGAAGATGAATAGTTAATTGTGAATGTCCGGTGGTTTCCCTGTAATGTTTGTGTCATTCTGCGTGTGCTCCCAATGTGGTTTTCCTTATGTTTTGCCTTCAAAGTTTCCCTACTGTTTTCAAAATGTCTGTTTTACCTAGTGTGTTAATAAAAGTGTTTTTTTCCCCTATTTAATTGTGCTGGTAATGAATTTTTCATGCATTTATGTAAGTGAGATGCTCTTAAGTTATGCAAATTAAGTCAGATTCCCTTGTGAAGTCATTTATAAGTATAAAATTAGTGCTGCTGTAATTTAGTCACTTACAGTTGCATAATCAGTAGTGGAAAAGCACACATTTTCCAATTGAATTTAAACTTGATTTAATATTATTCAAAAGTAGAAGCGCCTACTTATTACAATTTTTCTCGATTGCTAAGACACATTTCTTGAAAGCTGCTCTCCTTTTCTCTAAACTGTGAACACAAAACCCAATTTTCAAGCTACATTCACAAAACATCAGACTCTTCTTGCAAAACCAAACTTTCACCTCAAAACAGTTCAATCTGTGCTCAAAACTGAACTATGTTGTCAAATCGTGCCCCGAGTCAATCAAAATTAAAAACACTACTGAACAGTCACTAAACACTACGTAGAAAAATAGAAAACACAATGCTCAGGACATGAAGCTGGAGAAATAAATGTTTATTGTTCACTATAGGCTAAATGCGTGTTGCAAAACAAAGAAAACCTGTGCATTTAGCACTTATACAAAAAGACAAAACAAATCTTGTAAAAACAAACAGAAATCTTTATGCGTTTGCCACTTGTGTACAGTAAGCCCATGTAAAAATAAAGTACAAAAATATACAAATAAGTGCATTACTCAGCCACAGCATCATGTCTCCGTACTGGGTCAGGCCACAGGACTTCATCCACATCACAGGCCACATATTGTCTGGCCAGGCAACGAGGGGAAAAAACCCTGGCATGCCGTATCCAGGCTTGCAGGAGATTTACTGTACCCTGGTGTAAGGTTGGCATTCATATACCTTCCAACGCCATGAGGAGAATAATTCCTCAATGGGGTTTAGGAAAGGGGAGTACGGTGGAAGGCAAAGATTGATAAAACCTTGGTTCATATTGAACCACTCTCTAACCTGGAGGGCTAATAATTATTATAATTATTATTTTCTCACATTCACTTGCATTGACGATTTTTCAATCTAGAGGTCCAGTGGGGTTTTACGGATGGGCGGGACTTACCAGCTCTTTAGTATGTCATACAGTAATTGCTGTCAACATTTACATACTGTACTATAATGTCAAAAAATGGTAATTACCTGTTTTCTTCTCTAAATCTTCGGATTATGGTGGACACAGTGAATCTACTGATGTTTGGTTGTACCCTTTGTCCAGCCTCCCTCATGCTCATACCATGGACAAGAACATGGTCAATCACAGTAGCTCTGATTTCATCAGATATTACTGTTCTTTGTCTTCGCTGACCACGTCGACCTCCTCTCACACAAACTCTTCTATCCATTGTAGGGCCTCACAAACCAGTGTTCTCTGAACTGGCTTACTGTATATGTTCCCTCACATCATTAGCCACAAGTGTGATCAGTTTTGAGTTGTTGTGTTCAAGTGGTGACACCTGTGCTTTAATTGTGTTTGACTTTTGTCACCTGTGCTCACCATTATGCAGCACGGGTGCATCACAATGAAAATGTGTTGGCAAGTTGTGTCTAAACAGGTGAAGAGTGCTTATGGTTTTGCCAAAAGAGTGATTGATTTAATCAGTGGGTTCAGGCAACTGAGCATTTGGTTCAGACATTAGGGTTTAGTGTTTTAGCAATTGAGAAAAACTGTAATATACTTAAGTATTTGAAATCAAAGTGCATGTGGACTACTGAGAGGGGTAAAAGATCAGCCAATCAAAGAATACATTTCCTTTTAAGAGATATTTATTCTTGCATGTAACAAGGAACCACATGCTTTTCAGGGAAGATGAAATGTAAAAATTTGTAATCATTCTTTTTGTTTTGGATTATAATTAAACGCTTTTTCCAAATGAAAAAAAAAAATCACATTCACACAATGTACAAACTGCAATGCTTGTAACTTTTTAAACTTTATTAAATAAGATTTGTTTTCAGCAAGTTTGTTTTTCCGTCAAAAGTCAAATCATCTTCATTTATAGGCCTATAGCGGTTTTTACAGTATAGATTTGTTTCAAAGCAGCTTTACAGAGATAAACTTATAATTTAAGGAAACAGAGATTGTTTTAGCTTTATAGCGGTTCTTTAATAAAGTTATTTTCCAGCTAAAGTTAGTTTTGATTGATTCGCTTCCGTCGCAACCATCATTTGTTATTAAATTAGGCGCAGCTAGACGACACCATTCTCTCTACACAGCCTTTAAACGCGAACCTGTGAGAAACGCTAGGAACCTGTCGACCAATCAGAATGCAGTGAGAGGAAATCCAACTCCGCCCCCTGAATCTGGATCCAACTCCACCCCTTGGATCTTATGTACTGCATTGAGGTGCTACTGACCGGACCCCTGAGGTTCCTTATGGGTGCAAATGGAGACAGGTCTGGCTGGTAGCACCTAATTAGTGGCCAAGATTCTCCAAATTAGACAAGACTACAGTAATAAATGCATCAGTAACTACAAAATTAAGTAAAGGTTAAATGAACATAAAAAGAAACAATTGTGGACATAAACACTGTCATAAATACATGATTGAATAAATGAAAGAATGATTGAATACATTTGGAAAATATAATAATACATAAGTAAATAATATTATAAATATTACAATTTGTAAATATTTGTCAAATAATATTCTTCTCATTTCATTCTTTATATATATATATATATATATATATATATATATATATATATGTATTTCACCAAGAAAAAAACTCTTAATACCATTGACATAAGTTTTATTGTTCATATGTGTTTCCCTGTAAATATCAATGCAGTTTTTGGATTGTAGACAGAAGCGCGTGAACAGGACTTTTATTTTGATCTGGTAATGTGACGTCATAGGGCTGCGGCGTGCTCCTGCATCACAGCGTTTGCTTTCAGTTCAGGAAGGTCTGTAGTTTTAATCATTTAAAGTGTTTAAATTCTTAAAATACGTACAGTCTGTTTTTATATGGTTTACAAGCGATTTAAACTTAATTTATGCGTGTAACATTGTAATATTTTATCTAATAATGAACGTTATTTATTGTGACTAAAGCGCATCCACAGATCAGTCTGATTTCTCTCTCTGTTAGTGATTCAGATCAGAAACACGAGTTACAAACTCCGAGTCAATTGAATCGGTTTATTCACAAAATGATTCACTGTTTCGAATCGCCGCTCGCAGAGAGACCTGCTGCTCAAAACAGAGTCAATGCAACGAGAACAAACTCAAACTTTGACAAACAATTGAAAATGTTTTTGTTGTTGTTGTAATGACAATCTCAAAATACAATAGCGTTTTTTTTTTAAATATGCCTCGATGTAATATACTAATTAAATGTTAATCAAAACTGAATAGTAAGTTGAAGTTTTGAGTGTTTGTCTAATCAGATCATTTAAGATCAGTGCACTGACTACTGAACTAGGGCTGATTGAGATGCACACAGATTTAGACAGATTTTAACAGATTTCTTGTTAATAATTGTCATCTTAAACAGGATATAGTTTCAACCACAGAAAAAAAAAAACATCTGGTTCGGCAACTGAGATCCATGTGACATAAAGATGGCGTTTATCAAAGAGGAGAGTGAAGACATGAAGATTGAAGAAACATTCAGAGTCAAACATGAAAATACTGAGGAACAAACAGGTTGGTTTTATTCTCAAAGCTGGACTATTCTATGAACTGTCCTGTACAGTTTCTCAGTTCATTTGCCTTTGGCAGGTGTTTTTCTACACTGTCTGTTCCACTGTAGCTTTCTTTTTTTAAAAAGGATTTCAGCTTCATTTTTTTTTTAAGTGTTTTAAAAACAGAGTTGTGTCATCAAATATTTAAATGTTAATATTCACTTGCTAGGATTGAGTAACATTTTTACATGAAATAGGTAAATAAGGGCTGTGTGCATGTGGTCTAAGTTGCTCTGATGTAATGATGACGTATGTGAAATAAAGTCTGGTCGTCGATTTCACTCGACTAGGGCTGCCGCTTTAATAGTTTACTGAATGTTAGTTTATGAAAAGAGTCAACTAATATTTTATTATTTGGTCAGTCTCAGAATTTTTTTTGTCAATGTCAAAAAGGTTAAACAGATTGTTAACACCTAGGTCTAATTCCAGTATATTGGGCAGGAAATAAAAACATTGTCTTATCATTCATCAATCTCACATATGTCTTATCATTTGAAAGTGAAGAATGTAAATAAGCAGCTGACTGCTTCATCTGGTGACTCATGCTGGACTGAAACACACACCAGTTTATCAGCCGCCTCAGTATTTAGGGTGCTTTTCCTAACATATAGTTACAATAATCTTCCCCTGGCTGGTCAAATGCTGGGGTTGTGTGATGTTTGCTTCAGAGAGGGGTGTTAGGGGTCGGTTTTACAGTAGCTGAATTTCAAAACAGTAAAACTCAATTTATTTACTCTGGGGGAGTTGGAGAATGAGCCTATTTCCAAAAAAGTGGAGTGTTCCTTTAAAGTCCTCCAAGAGTTCTCTGAAACTTGAGGAAGATCTGAAAATTCAGGCATGAAATCTTCATTTGTTTTAGGAGGTCTATAGACTGTTACAATGACAGTGGTGATGGTTGCAGAGAGACTCAGAACAAGACACTCAAACAATTAAAATAATAACAGGGAAGTAAAATGGGGAATGACCCTTCCACTGGGATCTGGGGATTCAAATAATCCATAGCCAGTGGGTGTAAAATCGTTAAAAATTGCTTTTGTGGTTTAAAAGTTATTAGCATATACTTGAGTGCAAATTGTCTTTAATTTCACAACTTTCCTGTAAGCGGTTCTACGGGCTTCCATAGATTCGATCGAATTAAGAAAAACACCAATTATTACAATAGATGCCTGCCTTCGGTGCTAGGCCCCATTAATTAGATCTTCTGGCTCAAACTGTTTTTATTATTATTATTTTAAATCAAGGGTTCAATGCCAGCTTGATAGTAGAGACATTCTAAATAAGTGAAGAGTTTTCTAGTTACACCTCTTACAGCTGCTTAGTACAGCAGCCCTGACCGATCTGTATATTTTGTGTGTATCTCTTATAGGCTAACGTTAGCTAGCGATACTTCTCTTCAAGGACATCTTAATCGTATTCTTGATAATCAGTAACTTGCCTTTATAGTCATGAACACATTTTTAAAGTCTTACAATATTTTAAAGACTTTATTATTTTCCAACTCTACAGCTGTGAAATAAAATTCACTTCAAGGACTCACTTTTCATTCATAAAGACAGGAAAAAAATGCCTTTTCACGGCAAACAATGTCTTTTTTAGGCTAAGACCACATAACACATAGCTGGGTATTTAGAGAAACAAATATTTCCTCTTCTCTGTTTTCAATAATAAAATTGTGCACACAACATCGTTTTCAAAAAGCAAAAAGTCATTTATATCAACCTGCATAAATACGCCGTCGAGCGCCATAATAACTATTCCAAACCTATGGGCGGCAGTATATGGAAAAGAAAAAAGCCATGCAAGCCAATCAAAATCCTCAGAATCGAAGTTTACGAAGTCTACCCTCATCAGCCAAATAGTACAGGGTGAGGGCAACTTTTTTCTCTACACTGACTGGCAACCGCATAACATTAGTCTGGCCAACTACTAGGGCACTCACATGACGTTAAGCATTTTATGGCGCATAATGTGACGTTTGAGAACTCTGAATTTAGTCTGGATCATTAAAGCTGTTTTTGACATCAGCTTGTCAGATGTTTGGTCCGGTTATTACCGTCAATCATAGCAATGACTCATAGCGCATATTTAGCCGATTTACTCCCGTATGTTTTCAAACTCACGTTTGTCATTTTTGAAACAGTATACATGGACGTTTGGTCCTCTTAGACAAACAACACTTTTCTTTGATTGTGAATGGATTATGGAGAGAAAACGAGCAAAGTACGCTCATATTACAGCACAGTACAGTTGACCGGAAATGACTTAGCTGGCTTGACTAAACGTGCATATGGTCAATTCTAATGAGCTGATTATCAGAATCAGTTGCGTTAACAAAAAAAAGGCATGAAAAATGCAGAGCGGGTGGTGCATGAGGACTGGAATTGAGAACCACTGGCTTGGTGGATATAGGATGTAGATGTATGTTAGTTTTGACACTTTACATGTTTGAATGTTTTGTCTGTTGTTTTGTGTCATTAAACTGGGGTTAACTTTTACTTGTCTTTTTTTCACCTTAGACCTGATGGCCCTGAAAGAGGAGAGTGAAGTACTGAATGAAATGGAAGAGAAAGATCATGATTTCATAAATGGAGAAAAATCTTTTAGTTGTTTACAGACTAAAATGACTTCCTCGAGAAAAATGACTCGAAAGACAGGAAGTTATTTTCCCTGTCAACAGTGTGGAAAATCTTTCAATAAAAGAGAAAGTATTAAAAGACACATGAGAATTCACACAGGAGAGAAACCTTACACCTGCCAACAGTGTGGAAAGAGTTTTACTCAACCTGGACACCTTGGAGTCCACATGAGAATTCACACAGGAGAGAAGCCTTACGTCTGCCAACAATGTGGAAAGAGTTTTACTGAATCTGGAAAGCTTGGAGTCCACATGCGAGTTCACACAGGAGAGAAACCTTATGCCTGTGAACAATGTGGAAAGAGTTTCAATCACAGACAAAATCTTGAAAGACATGTTTCAATTCACACTGGAGAAAAGCCTTTCATCTGCCAACTGTGTGGAAAAAACTACACTCTAAAAGGAAGCCTTTCCAGACACATGAAAATTCACGAACAGCCTTATGTGTGTGATCAGTGTGGAAAGAGTTTTGATCAACATGAAAACCTTGAAGTCCATAAGAGAGCTCATGAAGAGAGTCCTTACACATGCTCTGAGTGTGGAAAGAGTTTTAGTCAAAAACGGCGCTTTGAAGTCCACATAAGAATTCACTCTGGAGAGCAACCCTACACATGCCCTCAGTGCGGAAAGAGGTTTAATTATAAACTAAACCTTCGAGACCACATAAGAATTCACACTGGAGAGAAGCTTTTCACCTGCCAGCAATGTGGAAGAAGTTTCAACCGAAAAGTAAACCTGAACAGCCACATGAACCGTCACTCTGGAGAAAAGTCAGCTATATATTTGATCACTCCCTTATAAAAATTAATAATGTTTTTTCATAGTAACCATAGTAAAACTATAGTTTTGTGGTAAAACCGTAGTAACTCCAAAATAAACCTTGGTTTTACTACAGTAATTGTAGTTAAGTCATGTTTTTGTAGTAAGACAATAGTAACTACAAAAGAACTATGGTTTTACTACAGAATTGACAGTGAAACTATAGCAATGTTGAAATGAACAATCTATAGCATAACTGTGTTAAAATTAAATATTGATGTACTATAATATTTGTGCTTATACTTTTACCTTGAAGACATAATTAAGCACGGTTTTGTAAAGTAAAAAAATACATATATAAAATAACGGCTTTAGCTGCTCTTCCTCTTTCACATCTGAATTGTTTTGCTTCCTGGGGATTGAGTTGGTCTTGCAGACCCATATCCTTAATAATTTCACAAACAGACAAAAAATACATACACATAAACAGTGTTTGATACCTTACAATACCAAAAGCACATAACACTTCTTTAAACACTTTCTTGTGAAGACCTTATCCCTCTTCATATGGAGCCAAATAAACCGAAATGTCATGTCATCTGTCCATTGAATAAAAAAAAATATCATACTATATTTATCATAAAGAACAGGCTTTTTTTTATTATTAAACCACTATGCTTTTTTTTTGTTCTGTATTTTTTTTAATGTTTTTGCAACCCAGCCATTTGGCAATACATATACATACTTTACATAAGCAATAACAATATGTATACAGTTGTAAGTCCACATGAAGTGCAACGTCTCCTATAGATCACAGCACCTCCCAGAGCCCCACAGCAGACAACATCGAAACAACAATACACATTCACCACATCTGTCCACGACAGCACAAATTACCCAATATGCCACTGTTGGCTTCCCAAGTTCAGTCACACATGTACTACAACAAATCCTGAATCACCATGTACAACTATGGCAATATCACTATGAAATATAAAAATGTATTCAATCCATAATAGACACTCTACAGACTCCATCAATGTATTAGTTTTAGCACTACCACCAATAGCAATGTAACACACATCAACTCAAGTTCAAACTCAGTTCCTTTCAAGTGGGTCCCCAGGAGCAGGGTTGAAGATCTCTGTGATAGATTTTTTTTTTTTTGCCATCTACACAAGCTACATCCATCACTTCATCCACATCAGCCCCTCAAACATCTACACTAGCGCTCACTAAATCCCAACCATCAACACAAACATGCACTACCCACCCAGACAATAAAATATATTCACAGATGGTGTTGTGGATGTGTTTCTGGTTGTCAATTTAGTTATTTATTTTTGTGGAATTTTCCAAGTGCATGTGTCATGCCTTTCACACCAAAGCAAACACACTGTGTGCAAATAAAAAAGTTTATAGCCACATTTGTGTATTAAAAATGACAGAAGACACACTAGATGAAAGGCAGGCAGTGGACAACTACATCACTCCAGAAGCTAACAACGTTTACCAGGTCAACATTTACCATTTATTAGACGTTGCTAGTGTATTTGAGGCTGTCATGTCGATTGAAAATCCTGAGGAGGAAACTGAAATGGGCAACAAATATCATTGTCCATGGATACTGGATATTCTGATGAAAGACTCCAGGCCATTTTTTCCACACTGATCAGGGATAATCAGGGTAAGGACTCGAGGGTTCACGTTGAGATGATGCTTGGAGTTTTTATTTTCTACTTTGGTTCCTTTTTCTGGGTTTATCGAGAAAAAACACCTGTAGAACAAAAGCATATTAAAGTATATTAAGCATTTTGATTGATCAGTTAAAAAAAAAAAGACTACAATAAACAATATACACACTACGGGTCAAAAGTTTGTGATATGGTTTATAAATGTGTATAATTATTTGAATTATAATAGATGATAAAATAGCAATTAAATTTACAGAAAGCATCTAATTGTTATGAAAGTATGTTTAATAAAGAACTTGCTTGATCAGTTTTTGCCAAGATTTTTCGACATGGTAGCTGTTGTGATTAGGGCTGCAGAATATCACATGTGATATTTAACGTGCATCTTGTCAGTAAAGCTGGCTGTGTAATCAGCAGTATATCTCCATCACCTGTACGTGTTCAGATAGAGCAGTGCTTACTACGCAGAGCGTCTTTTGTGCTGCTTGTCAGTAAACTCCGGCTCTGGGTAGTAAGCTCTTCTGTATCTGAACACTCACAGGTGATGGAGATACATTACTGTTTATAGAACTGGCCTTAATGACAAGATGCACATTGGATGTCGCATTTGAGATATTAAGCATCCATAGTTGTGATTTAGTTATACAATAAGTGAATAAGTATAATCATTATATTTAAAGGTGAATTGAATGTCAGTTTGGTAAGTGGTAAGAGCCGGGCTGAGTGCTGAGGCCAAGGCCATATAGGCTGCTCCGCCATGGCTTTCCAAGTTTCATGATCCACCATGAATGACCGTGACCGTTCCTAAACGGTCTGCTCAGCCAAGGCTTCCCGAGCTTTTGTAATTCAACAATGGCTCCCCGAACTGTCTGTACAGCTCCCTGATGCACCATGACTCCCCGGTCCACCATGGCCCCCCGAGTTCCCTGATCTGCCATTTGATCTGTCATGGCCCCAGCTGGTCCACCATGGCTCCTCAAGCTCTCTGATCCACCATGGCCCCCCGGGCAGCACCCGGATCTGTCATGGCCCCTCGAGTACGCTGATCTGTCATGGCTCCCCAAGCTCTCTGATCCACCATGGCCGGGCAGCACCCTGATCTGTTATGGCCCCTAGAGTACCCTGATTTGTCATGGCTCCCCAGGCTCACTGATCTGCAAGGCTCTTCGAGCTCCTTGATTCACCCTAGAGACCTTCTATGTCTCCTTCAGTTAGCAGCCTCCAGGGGGCCAATCCCCCTCCCCAGTTGATTATGTTATTGCGTGAGATGTACCCTCTGGGAAAGGGGAGTTATATCAAGTTTACGGACTAATTTTGCCTTATTTTTCACCTTTCTTTGTTTCTGTTTGTCTTAAATGTTTTTATATTGTATTGGATATATGTTCCCCTGATTACCTGTGTGGATTACCCTTTGTGGATTTTATTAAAGAACTTTCATTTAATTCTAATCTCTGTGTTGCATATAGTCATGACACTATGAAGGTAAAAGTGATATAAGGCTATAAGCTGTACAAAAAGAAGTGGACCACATGATGATATCAAGACGAGAGCTGATAGGTTCTTAAAGTACTGAGATTGTAGGGGCTGAAAGTGCAAAGAGTGAAAAGTTTTACACACTGTGGGAGCAGTGTATGGTTAAAAATGACCAAACGGTGTAATTTGGCAACAGAAAAAATGCTGTGCAAATGAGAATGAATGAGAAGTGTTTGAAGTATGTGCTAAAAGTTATGAGTTGTAAAATGTAGCTTGGCTGGGTAGCCAAAAGAAATAGATAGAATGGTTTGATGAGAAGCTATTTGTGCTTGGATAGAGGCGGGGTATGAAAATGTGTTACTGCTGAATACAACTATTTAATAATTTTTAACACCTGCGTTTAATCAAAGTTTGTTTTTCTGTGGAAAGGTTGATGGCACCGATTGTTTTTTGGCATATCTTGGACCCTAGGCTGACCACAGAGACGAGGTTTTTTTTTTACAGATAACGCGTCCTTGTTTCTATTTATTTACTTATTCGTTTGTATTCACATTTAGTGGTACTAGAAAGCAGTTATTCGTTTCTGTATATTAGTTTTGCTAGTGTTTTCGTTTTAAATTGTAGTTTTGATTGCACTTATTCAAATTAAAATACTGAGCCGACGGCCAAGGGAAGCTTTTGTTATTGATATCGCACACGTTGACGCAATCTCTCTAACCTGCGTCCTATCGACACCTCTTCCACTGAACCTTTCTCTTTCACGGTTGGCCTCTGGAACTGTCAGTCAGCTGTCAACAAAGCTGACTTCATTTCAGCCTTTTCTTTGCAATCTGGCCTGAGCATCCTAGGCTTGACTGAGACCTGGATACGTCCAGAAGACTCTGCAACCCCAGCTGCTCTATCTAATAACTTCTCCTTCTCTCACACCCCTCGTCAGACTGGAAGGGTTGGTGGTACGGGCTTGCTCATTTCTAACAACTGGAAATACTCAACCCATTCTCCTCTATGCAATTATAACTTATTTGAATCTCATGCAATCACTGTAACATCTCCTATCAAACTCCATGTTGTGGTAATTTACCGCCCTCCTAGTCAACTTGGCATCTTCTTAGAAGAGCTGGATGGGCTGCTGTCCTCTTTTCCAGAGGATAGTAGCCCACTTCTAGTCTTTGGGGACTTCAACATTCACCTTGGCAAACCCTATGCTGCAGACTTCCCTTCACTCCAAGTGTCATTTAACCTAAAACGCATTATCACTACATACACTCATAAATCTGGCAACCAACTTGATCTCATTTACACTCAAAATTGTATTTCAGACAACATTGCGGTCAAACTCCCCTTTTCTCCTTCTGTCCTTACTCTGAGGCAGAAGTAACCAAACATCTCCTCTCCAGCCATCCGACGACATGTCCTTTAGATCCTATCCTCTCACACCTTCTCCAAGCAATCTCTCCTACAATCCTACCGGCGCTCACACACATCATCAACACATCTCTTCTCACAGGCACTTTCCCCACTACATTTAAGCAGGCCCGGGTAACCCCACTGCTCAAAAAACCTACACTTAACACTTCACTCATAGACAACTACGGACCTGTATCTCTCCTTCCATTCATAGCAAAAACACTAGAACGAGCTGTTTTCAACCAGCTATCTTTATTTCTCACTCAGAACAACCTATTGGATGCTAACCAATCAGGGTTCAGAAGTCACTGAAGCCTTACGGACTGCAAAAGCTGAGTCCAAATCATCAGTACTCATTTTGCTGGACTTATCTGCAGCTTTTGACATGGTGAATCACCAGATCCTCCTGTCCACCCTCTCAACTCTGGGCATTACAGGGACTTCACTTCGCTGGTTCAAATCTCTCTGGTAGGTCTTTCAGAGTGGCCTGGGGAGGGGAGGTATCCAAAACTCATCAACTAGTCACTGGGGTTCCTCAGGGATCAGTTCTTGGTCCCCTCCTCTTCTCCATATACACCACATCTCTAGGCCCCATCATACAGGCACATGGCTTCTCCTACCATTGCTATGCTGATGACACACAGCTCTATCTTTCATTCAAACCAGATGATCTATCAGTAGCTGCAAGGATCTCTGGCTGCCTGGCGGATATCTCTGCATGGATGAAGGAACACCATCTACAGCTCAATCTAGCAAAGACCTAGCTCCTTGTCTTTCCTGCTACTCCAACTTTACAACATGACTTCTCCATCCAGTTAGGTTCATCAACAATTACCCCATCGACTACAGCCTGAAATGTCGGAGTAATTTTTGATGGACAATTGACTTTTAAAGACCACATAGCTAAAACTGCTCGATCTTGCAGGTTTGCATTGCACAACATCAGAAAGATCAGGCCCTTCCTAACAGAGCATGCTACACAACTCCTCGCCAGGCCCTGGTCATTTCTAGGCTAGACTACTGCAATGCTCTTTTAGCTGGTCTTCCAGCATGTAAAATCAGACCTCTACAAATGATTCAGAATGCAGCAGGTCTTCAGTGAGCCCAAAAAGGCCCATGTCACACCTCTCTTCATATCTCTGCACTGGCTACCGGTTACGGCTCGCATCAAATTCAAGACACTGATGCTGGCATACAGGACAGCCACCGGCTCATCACCTGCCTATCTCCATCCACTACTACGAATCTACACTCCCTCCAGAAGTCTGAGATCCTCTAGTGAAAGACGCCTCATTGTACCAACACAGAGAGGCATGAAATCACTTTCCAGAATATTCTCACTCAACGTTCCTGTCTGGTGGAATGATCTTCCCACCCCTATCCGAATGCACACTCCTTAACAGCTTTCAAGCGTCTGCTGAAAACCCATCTTTTTCGACACTATTTGACTATTGGTAAGATCAAAATTTTGATCTTACCTTTCTATCCAGCACTCATCTAACAATGCCTGAGATATATGGTATTTTTGAGCACTTCCTATGTTGAACTGCCTCCTTAGGATGAATCAGTTGTTGTATTCCCAATTGTAAGTCGCTTTGGATAAAAGCGTCTGCTAAATGAATAAATGTAAATGTAAATGTAACTTTTTGTTTGTTTGTTTTTGAACTTGAACAGCAACTGTTTCTGTGGGTGTACGATGTGTTGTGTGTGGTGGTGTATGCATTTCCAGTAAACTCTGATCATACTCCAGATCTTCAATGTCTTGTGTAGTGTCTTTAACAGTTTAAGTATGTGTTTTATCTGCCATGTCATGGTCAGGGATTGCAGTTCTATCAGTGCCTAATGAAGCAATATTTTGTTCAATTTGAATGACAAAGTTATTGTGTGTTTTAACTGTAATTTGAGGAATTTCAAGCAGAGCATCCACAATATCATCATTAGATCTGCTGTGTTTTACATCTACAAGTGTCTGGATAATCGTATTGCTTATGTTTGCTTTAAAAATTTTGCCAGAGGTTGATTTCAGTGTCAGATTTCTGTTAGTTTTAACTTCAATTGCAGTTAATTTGAATCATTTTGGACAGAGTATTTTTGTAATGGTTAGTGACATGTTTCCAATAACGTGTTTTAGTGGGCATATGTAAGTGCTTTTTACTTGTGCGCCAATTATTTCACAGTTTTCAGTGTTGAAAGTTGTTGTGGGAACAAAGACTGCAGTGCCTTGAGATGAAATGGATGTGATCACAGTGTCTTTTGTTTTACTGAGACATGGTTTATTGTTGAGTTCTCTCACTGAGATGTTGGTCATGTTATACCATTGTCCAATGCTGATACAGTGTTCCCCCCAGATTGTGACTTCTGCTGAGGATGTCTTGTCAGCTACTGTGTAAGTGTTTTTCTCAAGAAAAGTTCCATACCTCATTATGTTGTGTCCCTTGCTGTCTAGCTGGACAATTTTTACATGCATTGAAACCTATTGAAATACAGACATTTACACAAATTAGTACAATACAGTACATTAAAGATGGTTATTACCATTAAGTAATGCTACGTTAATTTGAGACATTTATGGATATTTAAAAGTGTATGTTTATTATTTATACTTAAAAAAAACATTACAAAGATATTTTTTCAAAATCAGATGACTGATGTGTATTGCAGCCTCAGTAAACTGCTCTATTAAAGTGTGAAATCTGTCAATAGCAGTGCATGTGTGAATATGCAAGAGGTCAGAAGCAAAAGACTCAAAATCCATCTGCCTTTTTTTTTATATATAAATATTTCTATCAGGCTCTTATGTATAGGTTTCTACCAAAGTACCAGTACTGATTGAGCAGAGGCTGTGATTAAGCGTTTGAAACTCCCTTGGTTAAGGGAATGACTTACGAAATGTCAGCAACACTGCGTGTTGTCAAGGTATTCAGCACTCCACCAGTTGTTGTAAATGCATATTTCTTCTCATTATTTTTTTAAATTTAACGTTATTTTATTTCATATTAAACTTTTTTTTAACTAAACATGCTAAAACTTGCTTACAGTACAATCTTAAATAATATTTCTTTGGGCCAATGTCCTGCAGAGTTTAGCTCTAACTTACCCAACAGGTGTATTTAATTGAGTTGGAGTTAAACTCTGATAGTGGCCCTCCAGGAGCAGTCTCCCCACCCCACAAGAAAATTCAGTAAGGAGGATGTTTTTGTGTGTGTGTGTGTGAGCGCTGTAAAGGTAAATATTTTCATTTGTTACATCTGATTGTTCATATTGACAGACATTTCAAAATAGCTGCTTTTTCCCCAAAGTTTCACACACATTCATGTTGCTTAACTGTTCCATGGACTGTTTTCACTTCTCCGGGTTTCTCAGCTGCTGGAGTTGTCATAGCTGGGTAAACATCTATAGCTGTGAACAGGAGACTTTATCAAATATATATTTTTGCATTCCCCTTTGCTTTGACTGTTTGCCTGTGTTTTCCTTAAATGGATAAATTACTAGAGTGACTGACAGTTTTTAAATGTGTGCCTCTGATTTGGTAAAAAAATTATATATATATAAAAAGAGATGTATACTGTTTTTGTTGTTGTTTGCATCTTTAGGCTGATGACATAGAAGTGAAGAGAGAATGCATAATGAAATCTCTGTGTGTCTACCTGAATTAACTCCCTAGCAGTCTTATTCTGGAGTTTATGGTGGTCAGTATGTTTTTTTTATTTTTTTATTATTATTCTGTTCAAAACATGTTCCTGAATGCTAAGTTAATATGCAGGAATTTAAAAGTTCTCCATTTTAAATTGCCTCTTTAGGATAGAGGCGGTGCTAGCTCTCAGCAGGCGATCCAGAAAACTGTCTTGGGAATCTATGCAGTACGATACGAAGGTGCCAACATTGAAGACAGTCCAGCAGATGTTGGAGTGGTGTTGGAAGGTGAAAAAGTTCTCCAGGACTAAACCTAAGCTACCCTCCAGAACTCAGGTACACGTTCGAGGTCCTACAGAAGCTAACAACGAGTTGTCCAATAAAGTGCAAACCCTGGAGACAAAGCTGTTCTCTGACATGTTTGAGTAAGGATTCATCCTGAAACTTTTTATTGGGTACATCTAAAAGCCAAGATTTAGAAATGATAGTGGTTTGACATTTTTGCTGTTCTCTGTAGTTTTGTAATGTGGGTTACACTTGTTTAACTGTATTTATCCATGTTCAAAATTGTTGCAAGGTGCCTGTTTCCTGTAGGTGCTCGGCCTCTGAAATTTTCAGTAAAAGCTATATTCATTAAATGCTACAGCAGTGCAATCATTGATTTAAGATGCCATTTGATAATTGTTGTTAGACATCAGTTAAGAGGAAGTTATGCCCCTAGCTGCACATTTCTCGGAGGCTGCTTGGAATGTGTCATTTTATTTATTTTTTTGTAAAAGTTGTTAAATATATTCCAGAATTGATTTCTGACCAGAACCTCAATTAGTCTGCAAACTTTCATTTCTGACCTTAAGTGTCAAGCTGTGTTTTTTTTTTTTTTTCTTTCCAGAAAATACTTTGATAAAGGAATATTTGTTGACTATTCTAAAATAATGAATTGTAACTGAAAACCATGTTAATGCCTTAGCACAAGTCTAAAGACTCTTGAATGTAAGCTTGAGACTGTTTGAAAACGGTTTAAAACACTATTTATTATGCTGGTTTAACAAATACAGTTTGATAATTTTGAACATCTTGCCTTTTTATGAATCATTACTTGACAACCACACTCACAAAATGCACTGAAAAAAATGATTAATTGAATTTACTCATTTTTTTATGGTAAGTGGTTGCAATCAATTGATTTGATCTCAATTTTAACAAACACATTTAGTTGAATTTAATCAATTTTATTTAGTTACCTTAGTATAAAAAACAGTAATTTCAAACCTATTTAATTATGTTACATCCTCTTAATTTATTTATTTGTAACTAGATGAAAAAGATTAATTGAATTTACTAATTTTTTTATGGTAAGTGGTTGCAATCAATTGATTTTAGCTACATTTAAATAAACATTTCGTTTAACTTCAACATCGTACACACAACAGTAAGTTTAATGTTTTGAACTTTTCTTTAATTTCATCAAATGTATGTTCAATAACAATTTCTTTGTTCTTTGTTTAGAACACAAGTGCTTACAAATGCACATTTGCAAAATGAAAAATAACAAAATTCACAGGAGGGCAGAGGCTATGTTGTTTGTGAACTGCACAACTGTTAAAAACTAGTACTAACAACATTGTACAATTAATAAAATAAAATAAAAAAGGGGAAACAGGCAACAGTATTTGCTTGCGATTCTTTAAAACAGTGCTTAAACTGCATAAATGTTAAAAACTGGAGCCCTGACTTAACATTGCACTAATAAAAATAAACAGGCAACAGTGCAATTGTAAATCATAACAATAGTGCTAAAACAAACTGTTTTCATATTTCATGCAACAAACTGGGAATTTTAAAATGTTTGAACTACAAATACAGGTCTTAAATGAAAAATGTTGCGATGTAGGCTGTGACATCTGGACTAAAATTTCATGCTAAGCCTGCATATATATGCCTGCTGCACACAGCCCTTCGGCACAATTATAGCATTAAACTGTTTTTCAGTCCCAGAATTTTGGGGGACAGCCTTTCAGAATCCATTTGCATGAGGAATTTCTGAACAAATTCATAGTAGTATTTTAGCTCTTTTGGGTATGCCAAATTAAGCACATAGATGGTACCCAGCATCAATGCACAGGCTTGTGCCACAGATTTGATCTGCTCAATAATCATTACTCCATCAACAACCAATATCGTCGTAGTCTCCCAGAACACTTCCTTCCTTTTTAATTACACATATGCCCATGGTGATGTTTTCCAGCTCTTTCAAGAAGTCATCTCTTTGATTGTCCTATATTTAAATAAAAAGAAACTGTTATTAGTAGGGTTGGGTATCGATCAATATTTACTGGCCAATATGCAGAAAAATACGTTAGTACGTCATCATAAACACAGCTGTTTTTTGTAGAAAGTTCAATTGAAAGTAAACATAAGAAAGAAAACACATGTGTAAAGCCACGTTCACACTAGACTTTGAGCATGTGCAATTCCTTTGGATACTGCAACGGCCATGATATGATATTATGATATGATATATGATTGCTCTGCAGTGTCTTTTTAAAAAATTAAACTCAACACGGTAAATAATATTACATCTAAAATGTAAAGACATACAATCTACTACACTATCCCGCAGTGCTGCAGTTTCACATTTATGTTCTTAGTTAGCTACGAGGTCACGCTGTGACCTATTTGTGACAGATTTAAGGAGTTCACCCAAAAATGAAAATTTGATGTTTATCTGCTTACCCCAGGGCATCCAAGATGTAGGTGACTTTGTTTCTTCAGCAGAACACAAAGATTTTTAACTCAAACCGTTGCAGTCTGTATATAATGGAACTGAATGGGCACCAAACCTTTGAAAGTAAAAAAAAAAACAAAACACATAGACCAATTCAAATTACACCGTGCATCTTGTGACCATACATTAATGTCCATGTTCTAGTTTTTGCTAGAAACTGAACAGTATTTATATAATTTTTTACCTTTGATACACAGCAATGTAAATCTGTCCTAAGCAAGAGCTCATCATCAGGCACGTTACATGTGAACGCGCTCTGGCGTAGTATACGCAAACACTGTAAGGGGAAATTGGTGAATAAACAACACTCCCGGAAGAGTTTGCACAAGCAATCATAATATTTTATCTTTACATCAGCTTAAACAATCAGGATAAGCGCAAGTAATTACCATTTTGAATAGCCGCTATACTCACAATCTCTGTGCACTGTGTAAACAATGAGTGTCGTATTCATGCTACAGATCGCTTACGGCGTATTTTACGCCAGAGCGCGTACACATGTAACATGCCGGATGATGAGCTCGTGCTCAGGACAGATGGATGTTGCTGTGTATCAAAGGTTAAAAATGATATAAATACTGTTCAGTTTATCATAAAAAGTGATCGTTTAGTCTCTTAGGACATCACTGTATCCTCACGAGTCGTAGTTTTGTTTTGTTTTTCTTTTAAAGGTTTGGTGCCCATCCACTGCCATTATATGACTGACAGACTGCAGTCATATAATGAGTTAAAAATCTTTGTTTGTGTTCTGCTGAAGAAACAAAGTCACCTACATCTTGGATGCCCTGGGGGTAAGCAGATAAACATCAAATACGGAATTTGCAGATGCTTATAACTTTAATGAAGATCACATGAAATTTTATGACCAGTTAATGCAGAAAACCAACTAATTACAAAGGTCTCAAAGGTACTTCTTCTTGCCACTATATGTCAACTTTCTGGATGAAGTATTACTTTATTATCCAAACACTCACCATGTATTCCTTCACCAGGGATCTCTCATCCTCACCAAGGTAGATACAAAGAGCTCTGAGGATGGCCTCTCTCTTTATATGGACATCACTTGCCTGTAAATGTTACATATTTGATTATTTGCTCAATCCATAAACAGCATGGCAGAAAAGAAAAAAAAACTTTGTAGAACCTCCAAAATGGGGCATGGGTCTCCACACACAAAGACTTTCATTGTGGACTCTGGCTTCAGCCAATTGATACTAACATTTTAAAATAAAAGTTTTTCTAGTTGATCTAAAATAAAACACAAAATATGCTAAAAAAATATGCTACATGAGTCCTGGAGCTTGTGGCCAGTAGCATTTGCATATAT
Organism: Garra rufa; assembly: GCF_049309525.1. Classification (NCBI taxonomy): domain Eukaryota; kingdom Metazoa; phylum Chordata; class Actinopteri; order Cypriniformes; family Cyprinidae; genus Garra; species Garra rufa. The sequence goes on from NC_133361.1 coordinate 95,002,495, forward strand.
TGTGCTTGTCCTATATATTGTCAATTTACATGTAAAAAGCTCCACACTCCTACAGTTAGGTTAAAACATTGTTTCCAAACATATAACATGCTAGAAACATAATCACAGCAATAATGGTCTAATTGTTGACTCTTAAGGATAGTTCACCCAAAAAAATTAAATTTGGTAATCAATTTTTAAAGGTGCCATAGAATGCATTTATACAATATTTTAAATTGTTCTCTGATATCTACATAGAAGGTATATTGCATAGGAAAGGGCAAAAAACCATGAAAATCATCAGCGCAGTCATCTCTCTGTTTATGTGGTAAGTGAAATCCTATGTATTGCAATGTAACAGGCAAGCGCTAGCATTAAGCTAACCGTGTTGCTTGCCTTGTTTTACTGATGTACTGACATTAATGATGATTGGGCGATGCAAATGTTGGAGGCGTAACTATTAACGATTCCAGGACAGTTTCATAACAGTCGGTGTTATGTTGGAATTGACCTATTTTTCGGTGGTCTTTTGCAAACACTAGATTTATATAAGAAGGAGGAAACGATGGTGTTTAAGACTTATGGTATGTCATGTTCATGTACTGAACTGTTATTATTTAACTATGCCAAGGTAAACACAGTTTTACATTCTATGGCACCTCTAAGTAATTAATTCACCCTCATGTTGTTCCAAATCCGCAAAACTTTTGTTCATCTTTGGAACACAAAATAAAATATTTTTTAATGAGATCTATGAGCTTTCTAACCCTGCATAGACAGCAACACAACTGAAATGCTCCTAGACCAAGAAACTAGGGATGCAGAAAAAAATATTAAATTAAATACAGTTTAATAAGTAAAACATGTGCTTTTAGTAAAGTAAAACAGTAAGCCAACAGGCATTTTAATGTAAAATAATAATAATCATTCTTAACAGAACAGACTTTTATTTTTGGCTTTTCAAAAGTAGATGTTTGTTTGTTTTTTTACAAAAAGAAGCATCTCAGCTTTGTCACAAGTGAGTCTGTTTCTTTTTTCATCTATCACGTGAGAAGCTGAGCTGAACAAACGTTCGCTGTCCACGCTTGTGCAGGGCGCGGACAGGTATGCTCGCGCAACTTCAGCGAGCACAAGAAAGCGGCTCTTTGTGAATGAATGAATGTTTCATGAAGTGTATGAATTATGTTTCTGAATTAATCGAATGCCGCGGCCCACGTGCACACTTCGGGGAAAAAAAACAGCCGGGATGAAAACGAAAACCGGTTCCGATTTATGGCCGGTCAACCGGTGCATCCCTACAAGAAATTCTGTAAGGACATTGGTAAAATACTCCATGTGACATCAGTGGTTTACCTGTAATTTCATGAAGCTACGAGAATACTTTTTGCGAGCAAAGAAAACAAAAATACAGACTTCATTCAACAATTTGCGTCCTCTGTGCCACCGTCTATTCATGAGAGGTACCATGACACAAGTATGTGGTGTTGCTAACGTAGAACACGCATGGGCTGAGCCATGTTTATAAGCAGAGGAAAGCACACGCATATGTCGTTGTAGTCTTGACAATGGCAGCAGATAGTGACTTGGAGAACAATTGTTGAAAAAAGTTATTCTTGTTTCTTTGCACACAAAAAGTATTCTAGTAGCTCCATAAAGATACAGTTCAATTACTGACCTTAGTACGTTTCTGGGCCAGTTACATTGTTGTCTATGCAAGAAACCTCTCGGATATCATAAAAAAAATATCTTAATTTGTGTTCTAAAGACGAACAAAGGTATTATGGGTTTGGAAAGACATGAGGGTGAGTAATTAACGACAGAATTTTCATTTTTGGGTGAACCAACCATTCATTTCACTATTTAAATTCAATTTTAAATTAAATTATTTTTTTATTTTTTTCTATGGCAGTGTATTTGACGTCACTGTGTTAAATAACAATACCTGTGGGAAAGGGCATTTTGGCATTTGATACTTGAATACATACCGTCTGTAAAAAATAAGTTGTGGAACATATTTGTCCAACTGTGCCATAAAGGTGTTTTGAAGTGGGATGGTTGTAATGCGTTGGAATTCAGCACCAAGCTATTGTACACAGAAGAATAAACAGACAATGATATCACATTGTGGTAAGAGACATACACCAAATTGGGTCACTGTGAACAGAACTGCTTTTTACTAGATATAAAGGGTGTTTTACAAGACCACTGAAGAATTTTAAGTATTTTGCAGACATTTCATGAAGACCTTAAAAAATCATATCAATTTGTGGAAAATCAGCATCTAATGTCCCCTCTAAAAAGTCTAATGCCGGCTACTATTCACTGCAATTACATGGATGAGCAACATTTATTTTTCTGTAGTTTGTAAAGGAAATAATATAAGAAAAATAGAACAACACCAGGGTGAGCAAAGTATTACTTTTTTTATTTTTTTTTAAACAAAAAAATATCTGATCCACGACTCAAAATTCTTGATATGATCGGAACCGTGAGTTTCTGATCCGTTGCACCGCTATTCCATGCAAAAATGAAAATCCTCACACTTGTGTCTTTCTACATGCGCATGACTTTGTTTAGTTGAAATTCTTCAGGTACACTTCCAGTTGTATATCTACGAGAGCCTGGTATGGTGTGGCACGATTACAAACAAACCATTCTCGGCACATTTAGGCAACCAAAATATCTGATTATTGTTCATATCGCTGTTTAAATTACACTTGCATTACTAAGGCAATCACTGGTGCATTTGTGTTACATTCCAAAGAGCTCCTTCATCAGCACCACAGTGGAAAATTAAACCGTATCTGCTGACTGGCCCAGATCGACACGAAATCGAATGGTTATGCAAAGATTGCCATTTGGCAACAAAGTGGGAAAGCAGCTACTGATTTATTAACTGGGAATTACCATTGTGTTTGTTTGTGTGGTTTTCAAATGTCAAACCTGGAGATCCCATCCACTTGCATTCTATGGAATCACATGGATCAATTATTTCTTTAAAATCTTTGTGTTCATCTAAAGTAAGAAATTCATTTACCTATGGGACAACATAAGTATATGAGAGAATTTTCATTTTTGGGTGGAGTATGAATACCTGACGAGGAGATCAACAACTGTAGCACAAGTGAAGATAACATAATAAGAGAGTAAATATGACCTTACCTCCTCAGTCTGAAAAAGTGCAGGCCAGAGTTTAAAAGTCTTAAAGTCCTGAATAGTTGGACTGTTCTGTATGACATTCCTCCTCCTGTAAGCAAATGTTTTGGACATCTTTTCTTTTACCGCTGATGATCTCTTCCTTTGTCCAAAATCAACCAGTAGCTCACATCTCAGTTTTTCGAGGTTTTCATCCGTTTCTCCAGTTGGATTAGCAGGGCAAAAGTTAACCTCTGCTCTCCTTGGTTTCTTCACATTTTTGGCTGGGAAGTATTCATTCCTGGACTTGTTCTTCATTGAATTCACAGTGACTTCGGGACAACCAATGTTGCGCATCTTTGTCCTATAATTTGCCATTTTGTGCTTGAGGCTAAATATCCACCTGCTATACCCTTTCACAGATCCTTTTTCTTTTAAACATGGAAACTTTTCAACAAGCGACTTGGCAACATCATCTATCTGGGAATCACGTGGGTATGCAGTATACTGGAAAATATTTTCAGCCAACTTTTCCAAGATTCCGGACTTGAGCCCTGGACTGATCTTCAGAGAGGTTCCAGTTTCAACAAAAATTTCATTGCCACGTTGAAGCTGCACTTCCACATCATACTGAAAACGAGGAATCGGAAATTTTTGTGGCCATATCTGTGCTAGGACTGATTGAACTTCTGCATCAGATGTTGGGATAGTCACAGTGTCATCGGAATCTCCTCCAGATGGCAACAAAGAATAGGAAAGGACTGAGCATTCACTTGAAGCGCTAAACGTTTCAGAAGCACTTAAAGATTGCTCAACTGGATGGTCGGGGCTTGGATTTGTGTCATGTGCCAAGTAGATCACCTTGATAGTAGTCTTGTCTTTTATGTCATGAATTGATGACAGATTCATGAATTCATTAAAGTCCACATCCATGTACTGAAGTCGGAATTGTCTTTGAATATCTAATGTTTGGCGGACAGTATCATGTAAATTTGCAACACTGTCTGGTATCCCAGCTGAGAGGTCCAGTCTTCTGAAATCATTGTCATCCACAATGACTCTATGAGCTTCACACTCATATTTAATCTAATCAGGAGACAGAGAACTCAAATTAGTTGACTGATAATGGACATCTAATTTCTCCATTCAGGACAAAAATAAAAAATAAAAATCATATACAAATTTAGCAATTTTTGTGTTTATAAAGTAGGGCTCCAGACTGTGACTAAAACGGTCCAAATTGCAACCAAAAATATTAGCAGCTTTGATGACACACCTGCTAAAAAGAGCTCAGTTGTGCAGCAGTAGAGAGATCGTAAATGTAAGAAGTGCAGAAAAGCAGTGTCTATTTTGTGCACAATTTGAACAAGCTCCATCAGATATAGCTGTGTGGATATTAGCAATATCGTTACGAATTATCGTTTATAGGCTTATCATTACTAATGGCTTCCTGTTATCAGGATCTTAGTCTATATGCTGTGTTCTGTTAATGCATGAACTTCATGTATCCCCAATTCCAGAGAATTTGGGACGTTCTGTAAAATTTTGTAAAATTCAATAAAATCAAGAGTCCGTGATTTGATCATTCTCTTTAACTTTTTATACAACCCCAATTGCAGAGAAGTTGGGACATTTTGTAAAATGCAATAAAATCAAGAATCTGGGATTTGATCATTCAAAATTAGGTTTTCATTAAATTATTATTCTATTACATCTTATTACACGGCTCTCTAGAATGCTTGATTCTGATTGGTCAGTTGAGACATTTGCAGGTTCGTTCTTTTCGAATAATCACCGCTCCAAAGTAATAACGCATAGCCGGTACTACTTGTATGTTTAAAATCCCTCCGCGCCTACAAAGATTACCGTTTGGCGCCATCTTGTGACAAACACTGGACAACCACAAATAACGATGGAACATTTCGACATTAATTTTAACATGTACGGTAAAAACAAAACGTTTGAACAGTGGATAGATTCGGACGAATCAATTGACTCCCCAATTAAGACGAAAAAACGAAAATTGAACTACGAAGAACAAGCAACGACAAGACACAGAGAGCTTACTGAGACTGAACTTGACAAAATAGAGAATAACAGCTACGAAGCAAACACACAAAAAAATACAGAATGGGCAATAAAACTTCTCAAAGACTGGCTAAAAGAGAAAAAAATGGAGACAGACTACGACAAGTATGAAGCAGAGAATCTTAATAAGGTATTACGATCATTTTATGCATCTGTTCAAAGTGCAAACGGTCAGACTTATTCAATAGCCAGCTATATGGCCATCAGGACTGGCATTGCCAGATATTTTAAAAAGTTTGATATCCTGAAAAGTCCAACCTTCAACTCCAGCAATGCAGTTTTCAAATCTACAATTAAAGCCATTCGTAAAGCTGGCAAAGACATTAGTCACCATCATCCACCGATCTCACCAGCAGACATGCATCTAATACGAAACTCCGATGTGCTGTCGCCAGACACATAAACTGGTCTAGTTTGGAAAGTGTGGTTTGATGTACAACTACATCTAGCAAGACGAGGCAGAGAAGGGAACCGAGATTTAAGAAGGGATTCTTTTACCATGAAATGTGACGACAATGGCACCGAATACATTACTCTGTCCCACAATGCAGAGACTAAGAACCACAAAGACCCGAAAGATCCATGTAAAGAAAATTACAGAGGCTGCATCTTCGCTGAACCCAACAACCCTAAGTGTCCTGTTGCTACTTTCAAAAAATACCTGGCACTCTGTCCGTCAGACGCAGACGCATTTTACCTTCATCCACTACGACAAAACCAGGAAACACTGAACAAAAGAACAGTCTGGTACTCTAAAGAGCCGATGGGACATAACTACCTTGCCAAGATGATGCCCACAATCAGCGAAGCAGCTGGCCTCTCACGAAGATACACAAACCACAGTTTAAGAAGCACGGCTGTGCAACTTCTCTCGCGTGCCGGATTGGAAACAAGAGAAATTATGACTGTGACTGGACATAGATGTGAAAGCAGTCTAAAGACTTACTGGACTCCGACCACCGCTGACAGACAGAAATGGAGCAGTATACTGTCATTAAATCCTGAAAACATCTTGGCAAGCAGTAAGTGTTCATATATAAATATAATATTTATCATAACATTTAATCACCAACATAGTTTAATGATAAATGTGATTTTAGGTGGAATCAACAAAAAGTCCATAGAGGAAACTTTCGCTGACTCTACCAAAAACATCAACTTCAACATACCCGCTGGGACCACATTTACAATGTCGCAGTTCACAATTAATGGAAATGTGCAATTAAATACTTGTAAATAAATAAAATATATGCGTTATTATATATTCATATGTACATGTTATAAATTGTCTTACTAACGTACATCGTTTGAATGTTAGTCACGGTACTATAGTTTCGCGGAAGGATAAAAATGTTAATGTAAAACAAATATACCAATAAAATGTTTCAAATTCATATTCATGTCCTGTTTTTTTTCTTATGTGGCAAGTAGCCGTGTAATAAGCGGATAATGTACGCTTCGCGTCGGGTCCTGATCACACTGTCGGGGCTTATTTCTGCGATAACTACCGGCTGCCTGTACATTATCCCTTACTTGTCTATCATCTCTGAAAATAACTTGGCAAAATTCACTTGTTTAGTGCAGGAAAAATAGTGATTTATTCAAGCAAGCAGAAACTACTGTCTTTCTCTTAAGAACGCACTGCAAAGAAGCTCTCCCTTAACGCCACAAAAAGTTAACCTATCAAAATAAACCACGTAGCATATATAATAAAGGTGTATTAATGCACATTCCCCGCCAGTCCTCAGCACACAAAGTTCTATTTATTTGTTTTTTATATGATGGCAGAGTGCAACAATGCTAAATACTGTAGTACTTAAGTACTGTAGCTGCTCATAATGATCTTACTCATTTCAATCTGCTCAATCTTGGTGATATCAGTGCCATAAACAATGTTATAATGGATGATTTCACATTCAGAGATGAAGGATGTTAGGGTGCAAAGAGCTGTGTTCAATTTGCGCCTTATATGTAATTATGCATTTATTGATGCTTCAGTTCAAACACACATCTGATTCAGTTTGCAATGGTCTGTTCTTGTGAATCCAATGGATTTACATACAATGCATACAGCTACACCTGCCACCAGCAAATAGCAACATCGACAGCCTCTTTAAGAAATCCAAGAAGTATGAAGCTGCACTGAAAGAAGCAGCTGTTCTAAACAGAGCTCTGGAAAACTCTGCAGGGCTCCGGCTCTCTAAGACAGACGTTAGCCATCCCTGAGCCAATGGCTCCTTACTTGATTTATTTGTCTGGAGCCCTGTAGAAATTTTAATTCAGTCGTTGATCACTCACTCTCCGTAAGACCTTCGTTTATTTTCGGACCACAGGTTAAGATATTTTTGATGAAATCTGAGTGCTCTCTGACCCTGCATGGACAGAAACCCAACTGAAATGTTATAAAAACATAGCAAGGACATTGGTAAAATAGTCCATGTGGCATCAGTGGTTCAATCATAATGTTATAAAAGCTACAAGAATACTTTTTGTACGCAAAGAAAACAAAAATATTGACTTCTTTCACCAATTCTTCTCCTCATTCAATCTGTAGCAGCGTGCCACCAGTGTGGAGAGTATTCCGACGCATACTTTCGCTTCTGGTTCATGTAAACAATGAACGTGCATGCAGACGCATGTAAGTTCAATGACATAATACTCTCCACAAAGGCAGCACACCGCTACAGACTGGATGATGGATGAGAATTGGTGAATATTAGTTATTATTTTCTTTGTACACAAAAAGTATTCTCGTAGCTTCATAACATTACGGGTGAACCACTGATGGACTCTCACCTCTGTACTATTTCACAGATGTCCTTGTTACGTTTCTGGACCTGGAAACATTTCAGTTGCATTGCTGTCCATGCAGGGTCAGATAATTTGAGGTCCAAAGAAGAATGAAGGTCCTATGGACCCTGGAACAACATGAGGGTGAGTAAATAAGGACTGAAGTTTCATTTTTTTGGTGAACTAACCCTTCTAATTTATTAAAACAAACTGAACCTAACCTCTTGTGTTTATGAATCTCCTAAGTGTCACCATTCGTCTGCCTCCAAGATGGTAATCTGCCAATGGGTAGTAGTCAGCAAGGGCATTATGATGAATGAGAGAAACTTGCAATGTGGGGCACAATTCGAAAGCTCTGAAATGCTCCCAATACCAAGCACTCATTTCTTTCACAATGAAACTCAAATGTCTTTCCACTACAACCATCTGCATGATCTCAGCAAAAACTGGCAAGCCACCAGAAAGGCCACGAACAACAACCATGCCGTTCCTGTAGTTTATTTCATCAACTGAAACATTCTTTGCAAGATGAAAGCAAGTGACATCAGGATATGTTTGCTTAAGACTATTAACTACATCCTGATTCAAGATACCCACAGGTACAGTTGAGACGTTTGACACACTGATGCTACTCTTTTCAAAGGTAGCACACTCCAAGTAATAAGCCATAATAAACGGATGTTTCATTGCCAGAGTCAAGAGTATGTTTTTAAAGCAATGTGTGTAGCGAATGACTTGCTTGAAAAATCAATGTTTTGCCTCAAATCTGAGTGTCCACATCCCCACTAAAGGTCCAAAGAACTTGGTCAGTTGTGGATAATGTTCCACATAATGATGTTTCGGCAAAAGTTTCAGTTCAGGAAAAAACTTCCTGCAACCTGCGCCTGTGATCACAAATTTTGCTTTCAAGGAAGGCAATTGATTCTGCTGTTTGCACTGGTGCCACAACCAACTCAACAATATCCTTAAGCTCCAGAAGAACCTGCCAAGCTGATTCATCTGGAGGTACCAGATGTCCAACCAAGAATGGAAGAAATCGTAAAAAGGCTCCAATTTTCATGAGCATTGCCTCCAATGCTTCCATTGCACATGAAAGCACGTGGAACAATATGTGGCCTGTTGCTTTTGTCTGTCCATTTGTACGGAAATGTCACAATCAGTTCATTGAGATTTTCGAGAGTGAAAAATCTTTTGCAAATTAACAAATGCAGACAGTGTGCCAGCTCTACTGGTATTATGCCTTAAAATAGGTCATGGGCAATATCAGGTGGGTTCCCAGTACTGACGTTGAAATGGGAAAGACGTGCAGACAAAACACACTGTCTTTTTACAACCACAACAAGGCTTTTCAGTTTCTACCACTGACCTGACATGTAATTCATGCATCTCTTTAGTTCTGAGAGTAAAACCATCTGAGCTCACTTCTTTCTCCTGAATTTCAGACTTTTTTGCAGTACAGAACCTGCACACATATCCACCAGAGAAACTTTCCACAAAGCCAGCAATTCCATGTGCCCCCAGATTGTCTGCTATGACAGTCCGCACTGTTCCTTTGATAAAAGAACCAAGGTGTGGAATGAAAATCCCCTCGCTTTCCAATGTGGAAAGATCTTGCAGCAAGGGCTCAAGGATTTTTTTATATCCATAGATCTTAACATCATCTGATCGGCAAAGTAGTGCCAAATATATGGAGGATAGTGAAGAACTTTCACCTGGTGACAAGTTACCAAGATTCCAGTACACAGCACAGATTTTGTGTTTTTTTCTAGAGGTGCCTAGTGGATTGCATATTTCAAAATCATCCACATACAAATTCAGCAATATTCGTTCCTCATTACATGACAAAAAAATCATTGCTTTTGAAATGCATACCATCGGGATAGGATGCATATACCAATGATTCTTGTCCAACTTCTGACATGTTTGGAGTATCTAAAGCATCAAGAATGTTCTTGTTACTTAAAAGCAGCTGCAACAACTTCAAGATCGGGACATACTGCATTGTTCTTTTGCGCTTGTCATCCAAAAAGTACTCTACTGGCTCAACTACTTTGAAATTCTGTCTGTAGTACGACTGCCGTTTAAATGATGTGCCAAGTGGACTTCCTTTACCAATTGCATCACAAATGGGACTGTTGACACAGACAGCAGATGCAAGTTCTTCAGTGACTGATTGGTCAATCTGTAAGTGATGTCTAATCAGTATTTTGTCTATCACACTTCTTGCATTAACAAGGGAAGCAGTGCTCAACAAATAATGGAGCTCTTCCAGGAATTCACTAACTTCAGCACTCAGAACATGAAAAATATTTTCCAGTTTTAGTAATACAGCAGCGAGTTTGTGCTCTATTACATTATCCTGATTATCAGGGATATCTGCATCAGTGCATGTGTCAGAAGAACATGCAGGTACATTATCTGGATCAGATTCATCTGCACTTCCAAGTTCAACAGACTCATTCAAAGTCTTTTGAACTACACCATCTTTAAAATCGTCCAAACTATGTGTCTTGTGTTTGCGACTTTTGTGGGATTTGAAAGTACTGTATACATTGGTTTTATATTCACAGCCTTTGAACATGCATGTGACAGTCTCATTATTTGAGATGATGACCAATGTGAAGAAAGTAGTCATGGTCAGTCCCAAGTTCACAGAAAGAACATAAATCACAAGAAAATGAAATTGAAGTCTCAGGTTTCTGAGAGGTTTTCGTGTGATTCCTGGACAAATGTGTCAAAAGTGACTTCCATGTTTTAAAAACACAAAGGGCAGCCAGGATGAATGCATTTTAAGTGATGACCATGCCCAAAGTTGCCATTCTTAAGTCTGTAGTGTTTAAGGATTTCTGACTGCTTTACCAATTCAAAGCCACACTGTTTACACTGAAACATTACACTGACAAACACATAACAGAAGAAAATGACACAAGTTAAAAGATGTTGCATTGCCATATATGAGCATTTAAATCTTACAGAACTTGTTTGAATTAAAGTCAACTGACTGTTTACTGTAATGAATGATATAAAAATACTTACTGTGCAAATCGTTGAAATAACACTTCAGGAAAACTACTTGAATCCACACCACGCAAACCTGAAAACTTTCTTTGGCATTGAGAAAATCGTAAGTGTCCTAGTTACACCCACGTGCAGAGAGTACCTCAAATGAAAGCAAGCACACAATAATTATTATTGTTAGATTAAGACACATTTTACATGCTGTACCATTAAAGCTAGCAAAATGGGGATGTTTTAGTAGTCGAGTTGTCAAAAAGTAGAGTTCAGTACTTTAGGTACTGAAATTTTAAAAACGTTCATTTCCCGCTCACATTTGAGTGCTGTTGAGATGATTTTTAAACATCGCTGATTGGCCATAGTGTATCTGTTGAGCACGTGAACACTATGGCCAATCAGCGATGTTTAAAAATAATCTCAACAGCACTCAAATGTGAGCGGGAAATGAACGTTTTTTTAAATTTCAGTGCCGAAAGCACTGAACTCTGTACTTTTTGACAGCTCTATTTAGTAGTAAAGATATTTAAGCTAAAACATTAAACTGAAAAACAATTAACAAAAGAAAAACACAGTGACGCAAATTAACAGACGTATACAAGCATTCAGATCTAACAGAGCAACTAGGTAAAGTCAACTGTTTACTGTAATGAGTGGTGATGCATAATATAGAAACACTACTTTGCAAATCGTTGGAATAACAACAATTCAGGATGTAGGATCTGTAGTGAATTTTACAGGAGACTCAACTCATTTTAACTTGGCCCACCTAGGGACGCCAATTATGTAGTGAGTTCTGCTTTCGCCCACTAGGAAGGCGAAATAGTGTAGTGATGGGTACTCGTATGACCGATGACGTTATGATTCTTGGATCACGTCACTTAATGTGCGGTTATGAGTACATCACATAAGAAAGATTGATGGGATATCTAGCTTGTAGAACCTCTCACTGTATTATCAACACAAGGAAGACACAAGTGTAATAAAATAAATGTATTAACAAATGATAGACAAGAGTAATCAACTATTAAATGAATACAATAAATGCAAAAGGAATAAAGTGCATAAGATGCATAAAATGTGATTCAGTTGGGTGTTACTATGTCATAGCCATGTTATCTTATGGAAAGATAAACTGTTGCTACTCTGAAACAAATAAGGTAAAGAACCTTATTATGCATCAAACAAATAAATGAGCTATTATTTGTTATCAACTGCAATCAGCTATACAATATCTAATGTACATTAGAAAGATCATATACTTATAGTACACAACAATGCCAAGGTCTCTGGAAGAGGATTGGAAGTGATATTTACGTTCTCTGTGGTTGATTGAGCAGTCCGGTCACGGTGAATTCTTCCACTGGTTGTGCTGGGAGCAGTCAGTGGGAAAAGGAGCAGGAATCCGTTTCGACAGCCTTGAGCATGAAGCGCTGTAGGATGCTGTTCTCCTGGAGCACCAAAGGGTCCTAAGATCTGGAACACGCAGATGTGGCCCTGGTGTAGGTGCTGAAGGCCCTTAGCTTGGAACACGCAAGCAAAGGTACCTGAAGTGAAGGGTTGCTTGCTGGAGCTCAACCTTGTTGCAAATGTCTGTTGGTCTTCTGCCTCTCTCGGCTAGAGACTCAGAACTTGGTCAATCCGCTTTGTCTCTCTCGGATGGAGACTTAGGACGTGCTGCATCTGTGGTTGCCTCACTGGACGAAGACTCTGAACGTGGAAAATATCTCTTTCTTCACAGACAGAACGTGGTCGTATCTGCTGCTGCCTCAAAGCTGGAGACTCGAAGCGTGGAGCGTCTGTTTCTGTCTCTCTGGACAGTAGGCTCAGAATAGTTGTGTCTGTTAGTGTCTCTCTCTTGTGGAGCTAGAGACTCACAATGGAGGTATCTGTTGCTGCCTTCCCAGTAACGGGCCGCAGACTCAGAACTTTGGTGCTCTGTTAGTGTCTCTTCCTTCACAGGCTGCAGACTCAGAACTTTGAAACTGTTATGTCTTACCCTTGCAGGCCAGACTCAGTACTTAGTGTAACTGTTATGTCTTTCCCCGATGGGACTCAGACTCAGTACTTTGTTAGTGCTCTGTTAGTGTCTCACCCTGCTGGGCCTCAGACTCAGAACTTAGTTGCTCTGTTAGTGTCCCTTCCCCTACGGGACTCAGACTCAGAACGAAGTTGCTCTGTTAGGTCCCTTCCCCTACGGGACTCAGACTCAGAACTTTGTGTCTTTTGGAGAGGTACCTTTATAACTTTTCGATGAGGAGGAGATTGCAATTTGGTGCTTCTCCATTTCCATGCTGTGATAGCCCACCCTTCTTTCCTCTTGTGGAAGTCATTTGCATAGTCCAAACACAAAGTTAAAAAAGGTGTAAATAATGTTTTACTGGTGCATTTCTCATTTTCCAAAACACAATCAGAAAACATTTGGTCATGTAATGAACACATTAAGTCCAAACATGATGGGAAAAGATTGAACTGTCATGCATGCATTCATTTGTCCATTAACAGCTGAGTTTGTGTAAGATGTTGCACTACACATCGCTGTCAGTGAGAATACTTATTTCTCTGAATAAGTAAAAGATGTGCGTGTTATGGTTCGCATCAGTTCAAGGTTTGAAAACATAGTTATGAATGGATTTGGATGGATCTTTGTGATCTCTCTTTGTTTCACCCACTGCTGCTGCGTCTGGAGATCCTAAGGAATTTTTATGGCCACCACAGGCCAAACCTTAGGAAACAGTATCAAGGTGGGTGAAGGGCAGAAACTGCGTCTTGACCAATAGGAAGTTCTGTTCTTCCTGGGTTTTTGTCCCAAAGGTCTCTTCTTGCCCTCTAAGAGGTGTCTGGCAGTTGTCCTGGCATCCTTATCTGATGGCGTTGGACAGTTTGCTTATGTTAGTCCACCAAGATCCAATCAAAATGTAGCAAACCTTTGTCCACTATTGTGGCCAGGGAGGGGCCCTCGCCATAAACTGGGCCCTGGAATGCGTGGTCCACTACAGATCTCAGTGCGAATCAGACAATTCATGAGATTCGATTAGAAGTTAAAACACTTCTACAGACGCAAATTCAACAAGAGGCCCCGTCATAAATCTGACGTTTGATACCCTGGCGCCAGCCAGCTCGAAGCAACCATTTAAAGGGATAGTTCGGGCATTTAAGACATAAAGTTGTATGCAATCCTTATCGTCACTATAGTGTATACACACGGACCCACACTGCGTTCACCTCCCTGGTCAGAGTTCTGGCCGCTGGAAGTTTTTCAAGAAAGTAGTCACGGTTAGTTTCCGGGGCCTCAAAACTGTGCGTTTTTACGTGAAAAAAATATATGCGTTTCAAAGCTTGATTAATTTACATCACAAAAAACACTCCTAACAAAAATCATACCTCAGTTTTAATCGGCACTATATTCTTTCCGTTTCCATCAATCCGCGCTCCATTGTGATTTATGGTTGGGAGGAGAAACCAGCAGTACCCCGACTTAGGACAATGTTCTAATTGGTCAAGACACCATTTGGGATGTGTCCAAAAGCTGAGTTTAAAAACTCAGGACACCATTCAACTTCTTCTCTTACTCCTTACTCTTACGCTCTCAATCTCTTACGGCTTTGTGCCGCTGCGTTTCGACGCTGCCTGGCCTGCATGCCAGCTGCTCCTCTAAAGGAAACATGAGGAGATCATTACACTTCTGTCTATTACTTTAATTATTTTATTTCTTTCCGTTGAGAGTTTCGTGTCTAGTTAAGTTTGTGCAAGCCGCGACCGACTTAAACGTCTTCGTTGACCTGAACTTTAACAGCGCACGCACAACTCTCATATCCAGCCAACGCCCAAGAAGACATCACATTGACCGACCACCAACCAATCAGCAACCTCGGGAAAACCCTTTCTGAAGCGACGCAACCAAAGGAATTCCCTCTTCACAGAAAAGGCTGACGCAAGTACAACTTCCAAGTTCTAACTGAACTGGTGCATTTGATAAAGTTTAATAACCTCTTTGAGAGACTCAATACGAGGGTTAATTAAGTGATTGATGGTTGTTCAAGTCTAAGCAATTACACATATTGCTAACTTGGGACTTCATATTTTCATTCCTTTAAACTCATTCTTTCCTCACTTTCTCTTTCTGGAACCTGTGTGAATCTAACATGTGTTTATGTTAGATTAGTTTGTATGTGTTAGGTTTATCCAATAAAATCATATTTTTATTAGAAAAGATAAATATCTTGTGTTTTGTGCTTACAAATTAATGTCTTAAACTGCTGATTTTGCTACTGTGCTAATATATAGTGTTTTCACTATATTCTGGATAGTAATATCCATTGCAGAGTTTCTGTCACATGGCTTGTGAATGAATCGCGGGTCGACTCTGGAACAGCCGTAAAACAGCGATTCTGTTCAAATTCCCTATTGAATCATATTCGATTCCCTTTGAGCTAAATTATAAATTATTATGTAATTAATCCCTATTACTTACCTATTACCTATGATCTGCTTCTACATTGGCGTTTTCTCTGAATTTCAGGAACAAATCTTTGTCTACACTACGCAACTGAAAATGCATGTCCCATTACCATTCAGGCTGCATACATTCTCAAGGATGTCATATTTAAGTGAAAGGACCATAATGAAATTGACTTTTTCCATGGGGCGTAAATTTATTTTTTTATACTTTGCAATTGAACAGTTACTTTTCTTAAAAGAACCTCTGAAATGAGATGAAACAAATGGGCATGTTATTGTTTACAATGTTGTCATGAATATGCAGAGTGAATTTGGGCAGCCATGCCATCGTTTTCAGAAACCTCATATTTGGTCCGTTTACACTGAAACGCAACCATGGAGTTTTCTATCTAAAGCAGGGTCTGCAGTATTTTAAAAATTCTCAGTTTTTGAGGGTTGAAAATGTTGGAGTAATATAAACAAAAGGTGTATAAAAAGTTATGCATTAAAAAAAAATGCACTAGTGTAAACATTGCATAAATGTGCTTTTTTAAATTTTGTATTACATTCATGTTTATTGTCCTGCAGTATTACAAAGATTGGAATGTCAGATTATAGTTTATAGTATATTGCATATATTCAGAAAAGCTGTGCTGTTGATGTGGCAGATGTATTTGTTGTGCATTGTTTTATGGCAGATGTATTTGTGCATTATGTACCTTCACAGTGGTGTGTGTAGAGGAGTGAAATTTTCCCTGGCCATCTTTGAGGATGCAGGGGCGAAGGTGAGTGATTAGCACCTCGTCTCCAACATATAGGGTTATTAGCACCACATCCCTCCACAGTCAAACGTCAAACCCCTTTTGCCCACACACCAGGTGAAGGTCCAGGATGGGAACGTGAGTTTGGGTCATCCTCTCCGCACGCATCTGGAAAAGGAAAATTTAAGTGAGTGGTAGTGATTAACATTTCAAATAGAAGAATACCTGAATGACATTCATACACATCAATAGAACTATAGTATATAGTATAATTATAGTAGCAGTTCAGTTATTACTATTATAGTAGTAGTTATTTTTTTTACCCTGTTTGTAGGTAACTGCATTGTTAATGTTCAGACTGCATATTTACAATATTAAGATGGTTGACAACTATATATATATAAAGGAATAAAACTGCCTCACTTTTGAACTGTGCAGAACTGTAGCTGAATAGTTAGGCCTCCTATGCTATTTAAATGCCAGTCATTATGGTGCTACTTGGAGAGGAAATATTTTCTGAGGTGGTACTTGGTATAAAAAGTTTGAGAACCAAAACCAAAACTCTCAAGCATTAATCTTGATACAACAATATAATTTAAGCTAATAATTAATTATCTCTTCTAGGCAGCCTGGAGCTGGAACTGGTGGAGGTAACACTGTTAAACCGGTGAGTAACTTAAGGTTAAGCTCTTAAAAGAAAGAATTTTACACTGCAACTTTTACTAGATCAAATGAAAATAAATAGAAAATTCACACACTTCTTTGATTTGCCCTTGGAGGCTGAGGTAGCCTTCCCTTGAGAATATGTCCACCTCTTCACCTCTTCACTGAGGTCCTTGGGCACAGTTTTAAACTTGAGGGCCGACGAACAAATACATTTGTCCATACGTGTTGGTCTGTGAAACCATGGGCTAGTGTGAAAACAAAATGAGTGCAAATAATAAAATATATTAAATATATAAAATAAGAACAAAAAAGAACATGTGTAAATGCATACTGACAATAGCAAACATCAACGCAATCATTCTAGTTTTGTATGAAGATGCATGTGCATTAATCAATAACATATCCACATTGAAGCAGTCCATGCAGTGGGCTTAAATATTTATCTCACAAACACCTAACAGTCCTGACTTCATTAACAGTATTTAAAAATTCTGTTTTTAATAACTTACATGCCGTCTGTCGCGCGCGATCCCGCTGCCAGCGTCTTCCGTTCGCGGTGATTCGTTCAAACCGCATCATTTGAATCATATTCAGTGAGTCATTGAATCATCAACATGAACGAACGAACGTACGAACGAATCTTTCAGTTGTGATTAATGAACCGATTTAACAGCTCGATTGAAAAGAATCATTTGGTTCACGAATCGAATACCGCTTCTGCGTCGCGGAGCACGTGATGATTATTTCAAAATAATGAGAAACTACACGCGTTTATGAAATTAAGTAGATTCTTGCTATTAAACCTTGGCAGGGCCAGATTAACACTTTGTTGTACCCTTGACAACAATATTCAAGGGCCCCATCACCACAACCCCAGGATCACCATAATATGGTCATATATAGAATCTGACAGATGAGGTATGCTAACTCTAGAGATTTTAACTCTTGTTTATGAAACTTTTGGCTTTTTTTGCTGACAGTTTGTCTGTGGGTTATTGGAAGTAGGCTCATTTATTGAACCTAAATGGCTAAAGAAATTTGAAAATGCTTTTTGATCTTGTAAGGTAAACACATACTGACAAAATATGTTCTTGCAGGGGGACAGAAATAAAGTCTCCACAACAGAAGGGAAGCTCCAAGGTTTCAAAATGTCTTAAGAGAGCTGCTGATAGAAGCAGGAAATACAGGTGAACCGAAGAAGCTCATAAAAATAACTTCATATGCATTTTTCACACAATATACAGTACAGACAGTTTGGACACACCTTTCTTTTCTTTATTTTCATGAAACTTTGCTCTAAGTATGGCCTGGGTCTCTACACATGAACTCCAGCATTGAGAACATTGTTTGTGTACACAGAGTTTACTAAAAAGAAAGGTTTTGAACAACTCACTTTCACTGTTTGAGTTTCCGCTCGCAGCCGTCTTGCCAGTCAAGAAGTGTTGATCTCCGAATGCGAATTATTATTACCATTAGGTAAAAAACATTGAATAATACTTTTTATACATGAGACTACCTCTTGAAGCTCATCAAGAGAATGCCAAGAGTGTGCAAAGCAGTAATCAAAGTGAAAGGTGGCTACTTTGAAGAACCTAGAATATGACATATTTTCAGTTGTTTCACACTTTTTTTGTTATGTACTGTATATAATTCCACATGTGTTAATTCATAGTTTGGATGCCTTCAGTGTGAATCTACAATTTTCATAGTCATGAAAATAAAGAAAACTCTTTGAATGAGAAGGTGTATCCAAATTTTGGTCTGTACTGTATATATAAAAACTGTACCTTTTTTTATTCTTTTTCCTCATACTTAGGATGGCAACCCCATACAGTCGTCCAGCACCACTTCGAGTCAGGTGTGTTGCAACCTGCAAGAACCAAAAGGCTTTGACATTTGTAATGCACCAGAATAAAATATTTGCAGGAACATATAATGTCAACACTTCATGTGCGCTTACTGATGGGGAGACAGTATACCTTTCTGTAAGAAAAGGTAGCGACCCTGAATTTGAAGAGGGGCAGTCTTACATGGTAAAAAAACTTCACCCTCTCGCACAAATATGGGCGGCCATGCGTGTTCGTCAATCAAGCAACGATTAAATTCAAAACAGCTCCACTGCCCATTTCTGAGGAGGCCAGAAGAGCAGTGAAAGAGGCCCTCTATCCACCTTCCCCACGCAAGACTGGTGAAGAAGAGGACATCTTCACAAACAGGAGCTACCTGAGTCTCCAGGGGCAGATAGAAAAAGTGAGTGACTTTAAAAGCATAATTGAATATGGTTTGCAATCCTGGTCCTGGGGACCCACTGATCTGCACATTTTGTATGTCTCCCTCATTTAACACTCCTGGTTCAGATCATCAGCTCATTAGGGGAGACTGCAAGACCTGAATTGGATGTGTCTGATAAGGGAGACATGCAAAATGTGCCAAGCAGTGGGTCCCCAAAACCACTAAACTAAACTGGTAGGACACTGGCCCTCCAAGACCAAGTTTGGGCACCCCTGAAATATACATACACAGTACTATTCAAAAGCTTTAGGCCACTAGTATTTTCACCAGTAATTTCTATATTTTGCTGTAGTGCCACGGTTCTCAATTCCAGTCCTGGGGAATTTGGTTGGATTATGATGAGATTAGGGCCTGTATTCACAAAACATCTTAAGGTTAAAAGTAGATGATAACTTACTGATTTAGGAGAAAATCTTAAAAAATAATGGGCTTGTCAATCCTAAATTTAGGACTTAAATTTTTGCTCTAAGAGTATTTTTACAAATCGTTTTTGCAGAGGACTCCTAAGTTACTAAAACCAAATCATAAATGGTGTCAGAACACCAGCATTCTGCCTCAGAATGTAAACATTTTAGAAATACGTTACATGTATTTGTAAAAAGTTTTTCCATGCATCTTTTTTGTTTTGGTGGTTATACCAACTTTTCATTATATCATTGCTTTCATTAACACATTGGGTAGCGTACAAGAAGTAACAGCTGTTCTTGTGTCCAGTTAGGTTTTCTTTTACGTTTGCATATATGATCATTCTGCTCTGTTTATATGCATATCTGTACCAGATTGAAGGTCTTCAGTTAGGAGAAGAGATGAATGAACTGAACTAATGGGCTGATGATCTCATTCAGGTGTGTTAAATAAGGAAGACATGTAAAATGTACAGAGCAGGGGTACCCCAGAACAAGAATTGAGAACAACCTCTGTAGTGTGGCAGTAAGAAATATCACTTTACATTTCCAAACATTCATTTTGCTATTAATTGTAATAATCCAGTGAGATTTTTGTCTGACAAAAGTGTTGGAATTTACCGGTATTCTAAGAATACCTACTTCCCCCCAGTCCGTTTATCCGCCCTTTAAATAAAACAGTTCGAGTCCGCGTCAAAGTTTAAAGCCAATTTAATAGCAAAGTCAAAGAGTGCTGAGCTCAGGATTCCAGAACAGCCAATATCAAATCTGACATTCTGGGCAGTCCAGGAATGTCTCACAAAGCTAAAATATGCATTTATATTCTTGATTCTGCAGGCCTCTCCTCCTGATATCGTTCAACCATTCTCCTCCAATCAGGGCCTGTTATCGCCAACCCGTTCCTGCACAGAGAAGAAAATACAGCCCCATCCCATTCTTCTTCTTAGAGTGACCAAAAGTCTAGTCTAAAGTGACCTTCAAATTGCTACTACTTTTGCAGGGCTTCTTTTCTCCTACGTGCCTGTAAACAAAGGTTTCTCAGAAATGACATAAATGTAGAGAGTTCGCAACTACACGCACACATTTTACTAAACAGATTCTGTTACATAGTGTACACTTTGTCTTTTCATATGCACAGAACATTCTGTCTTCTCATAAGCACAGAACAACCAAAACACAAATTTAAAAGCATTAACAAAAAGTATTTTCTACAATTCCCTCTCTTGATCTCTGAAAGAGATCACACTTCTTCATCCTCACCATCATATGCACCCTCATCTGCCAGCAAAGGCATCTGTTACCGGGGAGGTTCTCTTTTCTCCTAACCAGGTTGCTCTCAACCTGCTTCCACCTGTTTCCATTCAAAGTTAAAGGCACAGCCATCCTCACCATAGGGCACAATCCTTCTGTTATTTCTGTTGGCCTAACTATCATCACACCTGTACCACATGCACAATACAGACCTGCTCTAGCCCATGACCCCACCATTTCCTGCCCCCTCTGGTGAATTACCTTGCACCATGACACTCTGACGTTTCCTACTATCAGCTTATTGTTTTTAGGGGATGTGAAATTGAAACAGGTATAGTTTCCTTCTCTTACCTTATATGCAACCCCCACAGAAGTAGTATTAGTGGTAACAGGATAAATTTTGCTTAGTTCAAAACAGTTCTTTGGTTCTGCCATTTTTTTCATGCTCAATATACACTCATAACCCCATTTGTCTTCAGGATGCAGGGGAGCTGGTTCTGTGTTAAGTTCAGGTCTAGCCGCATCACAAGCCATTCAGCCACTCAGTTTCAATTCAGCTGCACTCCCATGTAACCAATCAATTCATAAATTTGTCTCTTTATACCCTGTTTCCATTGTAACTTTGTCATGCGGGGTGAGAGTGCTGTAATCAGTACTTCTAATGACTTTACCTGGCTTGGTGAGATCC
Source organism: Garra rufa (assembly GCF_049309525.1). NCBI lineage: Eukaryota > Metazoa > Chordata > Actinopteri > Cypriniformes > Cyprinidae > Garra > Garra rufa. Next base: position 95,024,001 of record NC_133361.1, read on the forward strand.
CTGACCATCGGGACTGCAGTTGTGGCGTTTTTGCTCTCTACCAGTATTCGTATAAGTCCTACCGTGTCCTTCCCTGACGCATATGCTCTTAATGTTATAAATGTTTCAACCCTGTCTGGCCCATCAAATCTCGCACAAGGGGGTTGTTTTCTTTCAATTGGGTCCAAAGGGGCGCTCAGATACAACAGAACCCTGCACTGTTGGTGTTGTTTTTTTTTAACAGTACCCCACTCACACTAGCCCCTTGCTCACTGACATCCAAATGGAATGTTACAGAATAATCTAGGGTCTGCAGTTCAGCAGGTTTGGCCAAATCAGTTTTTAGTGTTATATATTCCTGTTCTTCCTCAAAAGTCCATTTTAAGACACTTCTAGCATTTTTCATCCCTGCCTCTTTCTGAAATTCTTCCATATATATTTCATCTCCCTCCCTGTCATATTATACAGTGCAATGCCAACCGGGGCTGACAGTGAAAATTTTGAGGACATCCATGAAGTCCATTCTTGTACAATTTTAGTAACGTCTGGCATGTCTGGTGCAGTTAGCAATAACCAATAAATATCTGCCCCTTTTTCCACCACCTTTTCTAGAACCCATTGTCCTGTGTCCCCTTGTACCAGCCCCCCTCCAGTGGAGCAATTATGAATTGTTCCATCTGGAAATCTTATCTAGATCCCATCTGGACTACAAAAAATTCTTACCCCCAATTTCACTAAAATGTCTCTCCCCAACAAGGGTGATGGTGCACCTGTGGAGTACAAGAATAAGCTTAGTTAGTGGCCACCTTTCTGACTCCCCAGAGAACCCTCGCACTCTCACTGTGTCAGATGAAAGTGTTTCTTCCTCCAGCGTGCCCCCTGTAACAGTGGAGAAAGTAGCCCCAGTGTCCACTAGGGCTGTTATAGGCTTATTATTTTCAGCACCTGTAGGTAGTGTTCAACCTTTGCCCCCCTGCTGGTTCTCTGTGGGCCTCGTCAGTAAAACTCTGCATCACCTGCCTGGTCCCAGACTGGGCATTGACCGGGCACCTGTTGGTTGGCAGGCCATGAGAGTGCATTTGGGACAGCTCCCCCTCTCCTTGGAGCCCCTCCTCCGAAGGGAGCCCGTCCCCCTGCAGGAGGTTGTCCCTTCCGTGGGCATTCGCCCTTCCAGTGACTCAAGTCTCCACAAATGAAACAACCCCTCGATGGTGGAGCAGACAGACCCCTTCCCTTATCATTTTTCATATTCATACCCCTTTTTAATCCCCTGCCCCTGTTGGTGGGAGGCCAATCTGTGTATGGATCATAGGGATCCTTTTGTTGACTGACACCAGTCTGCCAATAGGGCTGTGGTGCTGCAGGCTGTAGAAACTGTGGTGGGGGAGCACTCTGGCTGGTTTGCTCTTGCACTGGCATTTGCTGCACTTCCTTTCCTTTCTTTTTAGATTTGTCTTTCTCGGTTTCTATCTGCATCTTTAACAATTGAGTATTCAGTTTGTCTATTTCTGTCTCTTCCTTAGGTAGTTCTGGAAACTTCAGCAAAACTGCGTTCATATCTGAGTGCCCCCAAGGTTTATATTCTTGTTGTTGTCCCATCTGCATTAAAAGGGTACATCCCTGGTCCACCCTCTCCCACTATTAGTGGTCTCCTAAAACCCATCTCTGCTCAGTGCAATTATTTGTATGTCCCCGTCTGCGAATACACTTTCAATTATTTCCTTGACTTTTGTGTAGTCCAATCAGTCTAACCTGTAGCCTAGTTTTGGTATAGCCCTTACCTGTACTTTGTTTTTCTTGCACAGCTCTTTGAGCTCTTCTAGGCTATCTCTTAAGTGTTTGTACGTGGGCAGGTCCCTGCACCACCACTTAGTACCTAAATGAAATATCTTAATTAATTTTTTTTATTATTATTTTTTTTTTTTATTTCATGTGTGGTTAGAATGCACTGACCTGGGGTGCTAATATGTTTCTGCAACTGCTCTACCCCGTATTTGTCTCTTATTTGCTTTGCTACACCTGCCCCTAGTGCATAGTCAGCACTAATGCAATGTGCAATTGGAATGTCTTCGCTAATTTTTAGCAAATCTCCCACCCTCTCTAGAACAGTAATTTTGTGTCCCTGTGTTGGCTCCTGAGGGTTGAGCTGATTCTTCTGCTGTGTCCTTTTCTGCTTCCTGTTCTCCCTCTCTTTGACCTGCTCGCAGGTCAACTCTGGTAGCCTGCAGTGACCTGGAAGGAGGATCACAGCTCACACAAGATGTGTTATACCAAGTTTTTCCCTTACCTGCCAGTCGAACACAATGTGAGGTCCTTGCAGTGACCTTCATGGGCTCAGACCATTTAGCAGGCAGCCATTTTCATTTCATCAATTTCAGTCTTACCCACTGATCCTGGGGGCTTCAGTCACCTGCTGCCAGTCCTGTTAAAAGGTGGGGTTCTGGGGAGAGAATATGTTAATAACCACCCTTACTTTGTCATAGTAGTCCCCATGTGGCAACAGGCCAGCTTCCTTACTGAAAGGGGCCCAAGGCCCAGGAAATTGTCGCCCTCTTAACAGTACAAAAGGTGTTAAACCAGTTGTGCTATTAATAGTGCAACGTACAGACATCAAACCAATTGAAATAACAGTAAGCCAATTCGTCACTGTATCAGAACATATTTCAGCCAATTTTTGTTTCAAAGTCAAATTCATACGCTTTGTCATGTCTTTCTCTCCCCTGTGGCACATGCTGTCAGCTTCTGACAGTACCGAGACCGCCGTTGAAGCTGGCAGCACCAGTTTGCCATTTGGACCCCTCCAAATTCCCATCCCATCCCTCACTGCTCCCAAGTTTAACCAGGATATGCGTTCTTCAGGAGACGCAGTCAATTGTTGTAATTTTACATATCGGACAGTAATTTCGGGAGCTAAAGAAGTCAATTTGTCACTGGTTGTTGGAAGCATTTGACTGTCAGTATAACCAGCAGCCCCTCAAGCTGCTGCAGTAGCTGCAGCATTACCCAACGCTACAAAGTCCCACCCCCCTGTGTGCTCCGCACACTTTTTGATAGCCAATGAAAATGTATGGCCTGCAATAGCTCAGTGGCTTCTTGGGCATGTTTAATCGGCTTCCCTGTTGATGTTACTAAACCACATCTTGCCCACAATGTTGACCCTCTGGCCTATTGCCATTTTTAGAGCACATATCAACGCCCGCAATTCAGCTCTTTGTGCTGAGGGGTGGTCACTCATGCCTTCACTTATGCTAGCCATGCGTGACCAACACCCTAATAAATCTTTTTGCCTTCCCTTAATCTCTTTTGGCTCTGTTTGTGCCATCCCTTGTGACTGTTTTTTTTTATTTATTTTTTTTATCAAGGGTTACAACATTTCCCATGTTATTATATTTTAATTAAAACTAATGCTTATTAAAATAATTTACAAGGCTTAATTAAAAATATTAAACTGTTGCCCTTGCAACAAAATGAAATAAATCAGAAATTGCTCAATATGTATTTTATTTAGTTATCTATTTATTTACTTATTTATTTATTGTTTGTTATATTTATTTCAACTTACTTTAACATTCATTCATTGAAACCTGATACTGGTAAAGTATTTACTAATATTTATTTATGTTTCTTCCTAATTACCATTTCCACAATTTTCGCCAACTTTCCTTATATGTCGCCATTCTAACTTTTATACTTTTATCCTTTCTTTATCAACAGTTGAGTTTCACAATTGGATCACACCGTCTGCAGTCTGGACGATGTCCAAACAATTGACACAACCAATTTCTTGGAATATTTTTTTTTGTTCTTTGAATTCTTATCGTACCCCTCAATTCAACTATTATAGTTTTCTATATGTACTCTCTCTTCATATATTAGTTTTATTTAACATCAACTGACATAAACGATACACATACACACTTCTTTCACTTCACAAAACGCATATGCCACATGCACTTGATCTCAAATTTAGGAGGTCCTTGAGAAAATCAACCTTACTAGGCTTCGACCCCGTCGGGTTTTACGATGTTTCTTTCACCTTTATTTACCAATATTTTGGAGGTCCTTAAGAAATTTTAATCTATCCTACTGCCCAATTACCCCCGGACACACCGCCTCCTTGCACACAGCCTTAAATTTGTCTCCTGCTGCCCAATTACCCTGCACACAGCCCTCGCACACAGCCTATTATTGTATACCTCCTTTTTTTTTTTATTAATTGGAGACCCTTAAAATTAAAGAAAAGTCAACCTCGCCGGGAAACGTTTTTAGGAGTTTTCTAATAAAACTCAACCTCGCCGGGAAACGTTTTTAGGACCTTTCTGTTATCTCCTTTCTAATCTGTTGGAAATCCTTGAGAAAACTCAACCTCACCGGGAAAGCTTTTGTTTTAGGAGTTTTCTTTCATTTCCTAATTTAATTCCTTTATTTGAGATCACTAGATATCCTTTACCTTATTTCACTTTCTTACTCTTTGAGTTTACCCAATTTTATACAAAACGCAAAACTGATATTCACTTCCTATTCAACTCTTCAATTTAGTAGTAGCCAAACTGCAGTTTTTTATGAAAAAGGTAACTGCTTACCTGTTATTTATTTCTCTGCGCAGAGGAGTTGAAATGGAGATGTCCTTCAGTTTCTGATTCCTCGTCTCGGGCGAATCCGGGTTGCCCCCTCCAATTGTTGGAATTTACCGGTATTCTAAGAATACCTACTTCCCCCCAGTCCGTTTATCCGCCCTTTAAATAAAACAGTTCGAGTCCGCGTCAAAGTTTAAAGCCAATTTAATAGCAAAGTCAAAGAGTGCTGAGCTCAGGATTCCAGAACAGCCAATATCAAATCTGACATTCTGGGCAGTCCAGGAATGTCTCACAAAGCTAAAATATGCATTTATATTCTTGATTCTGCAGGCCTCTCCTCCTGATATCGTTCAACCATTCTCCTCCAATCAGGGCCTGTTATCGCCAACCCGTTCCTGCACAGAGAAGAAAATACAGCCCCATCCCATTCTTCTTCTTAGAGTGACCAAAAGTCTAGTCTAAAGTGACCTTCAAATTGCTACTACTTTTGCAGGGCTTCTTTTCTCCTACGTGCCTGTAAACAAAGGTTTCTCAGAAATGACATAAATGTAGAGAGTTCGCAACTACACGCACACATTTTACTAAACAGATTCTGTTACATAGTGTACACTTTGTCTTTTCATATGCACAGAACATTCTGTCTTCTCATAAGCACAGAACAACCAAAACACAAATTTAAAAGCATTAACAAAAAGTATTTTCTACAAAAGCCAGACAGATTTATAAATGTAAACTGACATTTCCTACTGACACACTACAGCAAAAGTTAGAAATAATAATTGACTTTAAATTAGATAGCTGGTAAAAAATACAAGAGGCCTAAGACTACATAGTTACCAATCTAACCATAACACTAACATTTACCCTATATGTGAATTTTTTTTTTAATTTATTTCCAGATTATTGACCAGCAGATACTGGACCAAGACCTGGAAATAATTGGGGTGTCCCAAAAAAACGACACCCTTATACTACTTGACAGTGGGTTGGATGATTATGTTGTGCCAGCCCACTTCTATGCAGGCAACCCAGATGATTTAGTGAAGCAACTACCATTGCAACTGAGAGTACGGCATGTTCAAAAGCATGTCCTAAGCATAAAATGCCTGAGTTCACCTACCAATGAGGAAGCACAGGATCAAGCATCCCTAGATCCAGAACAGGATGGGAAATCACCTGATCCAGTTCAAGGAGGGGCATCATTGGATCCAGGTCAGAGTGGGGAATTGCTGGATCCACTTCTGGGTGTAGCACCCCCGGAGCCAGAAGAAAGTGTGGCATCTTTAGATGGAGAAACTGAATCCCTGGACCATGAATGGAATCCCTCGATGCACTGAGTTTAATAAAGTCAATTACACTTTGAAAAAAGGACATTGAGTTAGTTAGTTACTTGTTCTTGTTGTTCATTCATTTATTTTTTACTGTTTTCTAATTTTTGTTCCTTTTCTGTAATTTAATCTTAATAACTTAAACAAATTCACTAAATAGCTAAATAAATTAAACTTTAACCTTTATATATTTCTGTAAATAATGTTCAACTTGTGAATTATTCAACAACAGAATTATTCAACAACAGAACGTTGATCCTGGAGAGTCAGTGTCCCTGCAGAGTTTAGCTCCAACCCTAATCAAACACACATGAACAAGCTAATCAAGATCTTTAGGTTACAGGTTGATGCTAAACTCTCCAGGGACACTGGCTCTCCAGGATCAACGTTCCCCACCCCTGCTTTAAAGGGTTATTTCACCCCAAAAATTGTAATTTTATCATTAATCACTCACCCTCATGTTGTTACAAACGCGTAAGTCTTCGCAAGGATACTACCGCGTTCAAGGCCCAGAAAAGTAGATCGACAAAGTAGTCCGTGTGACATCAGGGGTTCAACTGTAATTTTACGAAGCTACGAGAATACTTTTTTGTGCGAAGAAAACAAAAATAATGACTTTATTCCGCATTTTCATCTTTACTGCGTCATTGGTGGACACGAGTTCACTAGAGTACCCCGTGAGGCGGCGCCGGCGCTGACCCGGCGTTATGACGTTGAACACGTGCGCCATGCCTTGTTTACATGCGGAGAAGATGCACGTTGTATAAAAGCTATTGAAATCTATAAATCAGCGTCAGGGTATTCTCGTGAACGCGCATCCACAAGTCACACAGTACAGACATAAATGTGAAATTAAGTAGTTTTTGTTTTCTTTGCAAAAAAAGGAATTCTCATAGCTTTGTAAAATTACAGTTGAACCACTAAACGCGGACTACTTTGTCAGTCATCTTGGGCCTTAAATGTGGTAGGAACCTTGCTGTCTATGGGAGTCGGGGACCTCTCGGATTTCATCCAAAATATCCTAAATTGTGTTCCGCAAAATGAAAGAAGGTGAGTAATTAATTAAACCTAAAGTATTAAGAGTTAAAGTATTAAAGCTAACAGACTGGGCTGCATTTTCCTAAACGCATCATAAGGCTAAGTACATCGAAGAACCATTAAAACCAATGGAGTTTCGATCATTTTACGCTTTAGGGAAACGCACCCCAGGACAGAAATAACAATGAATGCTGCGATCGATTTGCCTCAGAAGTCGGATGTCGAAGCTGGGAATTACATCCCAACCAAGTGGGTCGCATTCCTTCGAGACGTCACAGCAGAACACCAGAGCCACAGCAGCAGGCTCATACCGGTAGTGGGCGGAGTCTCCGTCTCAGGTCGGAAGTGGGTGAAAATCTTTACAGTCTATGGTGAAAATAATGACAACTTTTATTTTTCTCTTTTCCTTTTCTCATTTTTAATGTTCTTGCTAACGTGTTGTATATTATTGTTATTTGAAAAAAGGTAATAATGATCAACACCAGAATTTGCACTACTTACCTTAGTGGACTGTTTTTCAAAGTTAAAGCTATTAATGTTAAGTCAGTATTTATTTAAAAGTGTTTAATTGAAAAAAAAAATGTGTATACATATTTATAAATATATATGTGTATCCACATCTATTTTATATATCTGCAATCAGTGATTTTTGGGGGTTCCTTCTTTTATCGTTTTATGGTGGTTGACAAGCCAAAATATGAATTATGGTGAATAACTGGAGTATGAGGCATTGACAAGGAAGAAAAAAATTATATCTTCCAATCCAGTTACTTTAGATAATTGAATATTTCTTTCTACAGTCTTGACTGCTCTGAAGCACATCTTAATAAATTTGATCAACTGGAATTGGTTATACCTAGATCCATCAATTTCTTTTTTCTTAATACTCTTCCAGAATAAAAAATTTGTTACAGAGACGACGGAGATGTGGATCCAAACGCAAGCTTTTATTAATCAGAACGTAGTCGACAGGCAAGGTCACACAACAGCAAACAGGAACAAACAGGGCAAGACAAAAACGTAATCCAGTGGTACAGGCGAGGGTCGAAATCCAGAAGGGCAGTCAAAAATGTAACAAAGAAAACAAACGAACAAACAAGGCAAAACTATGACTACACTAAGACTGAAAAAACAGTCATTTATGATCTATCTATCTATCTATCTATCTATCTATCTATCTATCTATCTATCTATCTATCTATCTATCTATCTATCTATCTATCTATCTATCTATCTCCAAGTCTATCAAGCTTTAAAACTACTTCAAACTATTTCAGACTGAAAACAGACAAACTTTTTTATCTAGTTTAATATTGCTATTTTACTGTTATGACACTCCCTAACTATTTTATAACCATTACAAATATGTCCTCTTAAACCATGATGTGTATGTGTGAACTCGGAACAGTCCCCCTGTAGGTGGGATTTAGTATTGCAAGGTATACACATTGGCGCCAAATTACACAAACGTTGGCGCCAAATTTATATTCCCATATGCGGTTTGCAGAAAATATCATACACGCAGCATATGTCAAGAATATCTGCAGCGCTTCAGTGAACAACACAGCAGCAGGATCTATGGTAAAAAAAGTAAGTACTTTAGATATTTTATTTGTACATATAAATGAAATCCGCGATTCGTCAACGTTAATTTCTGTTTTCAAATATTCATTAAGTCATTTAATCACTTAAAACTGTAGTAATGGCTCGTGAGAGGAGCGCTGCTTTCAGCTCTGAGACACAAATATGTTGTAGACCGCAACTAATGTGGTAATCATTAAGAAATACAATTTAAATTAAATATATCGTTGTAAAATGAAGTGGCCTTGGGCAGAGCACAATGCTAAAATCTCATTGTGTCTAAAAGAAAAGATTTCTGCGGTATATTTTTTCATTTTATCATTTATCAAAGTTCAAATAATACAGTAAATTTAGATTGACATTTGAATAAACACAATCTCCTCTAACGTTAATCTTGTTGTCTGTGCGGTCGCGTGAGGTTTAGCCGGCTGAGGTGCACTCTAGCACGGCAGCGCTTGTCTCTCGCTCCCCTGGCCACGGCCTCGAGACAGGAGCGTGCAATTTTCTTACCCAAAGCTGCTGATCCTGTTTGCTTTTAAGGAGAAAAGTTATCCCATAACAGGGGCAGTGCTAGGTGTAATTAATGCCTATTTAATTAACCCTCTATGGCATGGTGTTGCCTTAAGGTAACAAACCACTTTTTGGCACACACAACACCCCTTTATTTTATAAAATATCACATTAAAAGTCTGATGACAAGTTTGTGACCAACGAAATTTGAGGTGGGTGTGGGTTTGACCTTTCTTCCTGGGGTAGAACAGTCCTTTTTTGACCATAGGTGACTTGAGCACACTGCTAGCAGAAGGTAAGATAAACTTCACCTCTTAAAGTGCATATAGCAGGTTAGAGACTCCGGTGAATTGATGTATAGAAAAATAATGCAGGAACCAGATTTTAAAATATAATTCAAAATAGGCTATTAAAGGGATAGTTCACCCAAAAATGAAAATTTGATGTTTATCTGCTTACCCCCAATGCATCCAAGATGTAGGCATTACCGCGGGAAGTAGGGGTGCTGAGGGTGCTGCAGCACCCCCTGGCTCGGAGCTCAAGAAAAAATGGGGGTGCTGGGGGTGCGGTGCTAAAAATAAATCAATGTAAAATTTGTAACAAAAAAGGACAAAAAATCTTTTTAGTAATTCGAATATTCATTCAAATTTATTGGAAATACAATACAATGACAATAATTTTCGCGTGACGTCACCGCATCCGTCATTGAAGATTAAAAATACACCAATCAACACGGCGCAAAAACGCATTTCCAAGCAAAATAAAAATAGACTGAGACTTGAGCAGACCGATAATATTGGATCAGTCGGATAAGGAAGCAGATCTACCCCAAAATAAATAAGGTTTCTCTTTTTTTAAACGAATGCTTAATTTGTGGTTCACCGTTATTTTTTAATGAAAACACAGCAACGATAAAGACCAGCTCGTTTATTTTAAATGAAGAAATTAAAGGTTTATTAACAATAGTTATCTTGCTTTTGGATCCGCCACCAGTCATTTCGCATCATTCTCGTCACATATCACTCCTGCCGCTCAGAGCTGCTTGGAACAGACTCGCTGCGCTCCCTCAGATCTGTAGCCTCCCATGTTCAACTGAACTAAATTTATTTTATTTCTATAAAAAAAGCCACATTTACCGTCTCTAATTCAGCGAGTATGTCTTTGCACTTTTCAGAGCACCGTCACACTCACTCAAATCCATTGTATGAGGTATGCCTTAATAAATTAAACTCCTTATTTAAATTAATTAAATTAATTAAAATGCTGTGGTTTCCTCAAATTCATTCCACTTGGTTTATTCAGGGTCCATACCAATTAAACTCATTCCCGGTTTTCACTAGTCGGGAGTGCTGGGACACAGCAAAGTAAACAAAGCAGCGTAACTTCTGCTCAGATACACCTCACCCTAGCTGATGTCAACTTTCCGATTATTTCATCAATTTTTATTAAAAAGAAATGACTTTCCGATGTGATATAAGTGAAAAGGGAGACGATTTCGAAAATGATTTCACCAAAAGGCGGACGCGAACTCGGGTCTCCCGCGTCAAAAGCAATGTGTCACACGTATTATCACTTACGCCACTGAAAACGTGCTGAGATAACCGTCTTTTGTATTATTTGTAAATATGGCCTATTTGCATTGTGTAAAAACATTAAAAGGTAGACTACAGAAAACGGCATATACTACAGTAATTTACCCACCCACATTTATTTTCCTTCCGATGCCCATGATCCAAAGCCAATTACAAAAGAGAACAATGGAAGCAATCAAAAACAACAAAATAGCAACTCTTTTTACTTATAACTTTGCTCTTTGCTCCCCCCGCCCCCCACCCCCCCACAAACTTTTTTTCTCTCAGCCCCCCCTGCTCAAAATACGTTCCCGCGGCTATGGATGTAGGTGACTTTGTTTCCTCAGGAAAAACACAAACGAAGATTTTTAATGAAAACCGGTGTTGTCTGCCAGCCTTATCATGGACCTGGATGGGCACCAAACCTCTAAAAGTAAACAAAAACATGCACAGACAAATCCAAATTACACCCTGCGGCTCGTGATGATACATTGATGTCTTAAGACACGAAACGATCGTTTTTGTGAGAAACTGAACAGTATTTATATAATTTTTTACCGTTGATACACAGCCACGTCCATCTGTCATGAGCATGAGTTTGGCATCAGTCACGTCACATGTGTAGCGCTCTGGCGTAGAATACGCAAACGCCGGAAGCGATCTGTCGCATGAATACGACACTCATTGTTTACACAGAGCACAGAGATTGTGGGTATAGCGGCTATTCAAAATGGTAATTACTTGCACGTATCCTGATTGTTTAAACCGATTTAAAGCTAAAAGATTACGTTTGCTTGCACAAACTCATCCGGGACTTTTCACTGATTTCCCCTTACGGCGTTTGCGTATACTACGACAGAGCGCTACACATGTGACGTGACTGATGCCAAACTCGTGCTCATGACAGATGGACGTGGCTGTGTATCAAAGGTAAAAAATGATATAAATACTGTTCAGTTTCTCACAAAAACGATCGTTTCGTGTCTTAAGACATCAATGTATCATCACAAGCCGCAGGGTGTAATTTGGATTTGTCTGTGCATGTTTTTGTTTACTTTTAAAGGTTTGGTGCCCATCCATGTCCATGATAAGGCTGGCAGACTGCACCGGTTTTCATTAAAAATCTTCGTTTGTGATTTTCTGAGGAAACAAAGTCACCTACATCTTGGATGCATTGGGGGTAAGCAGATAAACATCAAATTTTCATTTTTGGGTGAACTATCCCTTTAAGGCTTCTGGGGTCGTTTTTGAGTTTTTTTTACTTCCGCATCTTAAAAACTGGCAAAACCGGCAGTGATGTCACGAGAGGGAGAGCAGTCGATGTAAACCATAGGAAAACAATGGATCGCAATGACCATTCGGACGCAGAGAACATTTAAAATGTTTATTTACACTCCTATGACGAACCACAGACACAAATATAAGCCTGCTATGTGGCCAAGAGAGCAGGGACATGCCAGGATTAAACAGAACAGCGGCCAGAGGAGACAAATTAAGTTGTGTCAGGAGAACAGGGCAGGTGTCTTGGTGAGAGATCAGTGTTAGCTGACGATATCTAATCAGGAAAAATCACAGCATTGGTCATCTAGAAGTATTGATTCTACTTACCAGTAACACAAATGAATAATCGTTGATCAAGCGTGTCACACTCGTTTATATCTGACGCAAACTTTACGTGAAATAGCAGGTTCTTATTACCGGGCGAGAGCAATAACCCACTGCCAAACCGGTCATGCTGGAGCATGTAGCAGGCAGCAGAGCGTTCTCCAGACTCTGTCACGTCTGTCACATGTGCTCAGTGTGAACCAGAGGGCACCAATGGTGAATTTGCCAATCTTGTTCTCTGTCAAATGCCAAACATCCTGCACTGTGTTGGGCTGTAAGCACCTGTGGACATTGGGCCCTCATACCACCCTCATGGAGTCTGTTTCTGTCCGTTTGAGCAGACACGTGCACATTTGTGACCTGCTGGAGGTCATTTTGCAGGGCTCTGGCAGTGCTCTTCCTGTTCTTCCTTGCACAAAGGCAGAGGTAGTGGTCCTGCTGCTGGGTTCTTGCCCTCCTACGGCATCCTCCACGTCTCCTATTGTACTGGCCTGTCTCCTGGTTGCGCCTCCATGCTCTGGACACTACGCTGACAGACACAGCAAACCTTCTTGCCACAGCTCGTATTGATGTGCCATCCTGGATGAGCTGCACTACCGAAGCCACTTGACTCCGTCTCATGCTACTACTAGAGTGAAAGCACTGCCAGCATTCAAAAGTGACTAAAACATCAGCCAGGAAGCATAGGAACAAAGTTTAGCAGCTGTCTTTTGATTTTAAGTTAAATCAACTTAAGTCATTTAAATTCACAAGTTATATTTTTATTGTAATAAGTTAAAATGACTTGTTGTTTTAAGCTGATTCAAATCAAAAACGTGAGGCAGCTGCTGAACTTTGGTTTTTAAGTTGAATCTGGTGAAAACTTTTTACAGTGTAGTGAGAGTGTGACATCTGGTGGTGACCGGACAGAAAGGTTACAGATCAGTTTTGACCCATTATTAATAACTGAGTATAAAAAAATCACAATAATTAAGCACTAAATTAGCATTTATGAATGATTTAATGTTACACTGAAAGCTAGAGTAATGGCTCCTGAAAATTCAGCTTTACCATTAAAGGAATAAATTCAACTTTAAAATACATTAAAACAGACAACAGCTGTTGTTATTAAATAAATTAAATACAATTTATATTGTATTCAATTCTAATAATAATTCAAAATATTACTGTTTTACTGTATTTTTTATTAAATAAATGCAGCCTTGGTGAACATAAATGTCTTTCCTCTTCGAGACAGGATTGGTCAGCAGCTGAACCCACAGGAATATTTACTAATTATGTATTTTTGAGTCTTCAAAGATTACCCAAAGATAAATAAATGAATCAAATTTCCTCACAATAAAAATGATAAATCAGCAACATTATATGACAGGTGATAATTTTTATTTATTTTATTCAACACATCATGTAACATTTCAAACAGTACATCAATTACTGTTATGACAAATATAATGACTTAGAAATATGGCATACATAAAAATAAAATAATAACATAGTGTGCCATTCTTATAAGATCAAATTTCCTGCTGTATTGCGGTGACGGATAAAAGAAAAAAATATAATACGCATAAAACTAAAATCTAAAAATGTCAGTAAAAGTACATTGCAAAAAACTAAAAAAGAAAGTTTTCAGAATAGCAAACAATGGTCACAGATCAAAAAATAATAAGTGTACATCAAAAATGTAATAAATGTAATGTTTCTTGCTCTCAGACATTGTCTGCTAATATTTCGATTTATTCGTATGCTTATGCTGTTTGTCACTAGGCTTTTGTTTCCAGGTTTTGCACTTGCTTTTCCAAATGTGGCGGTTAGAGTTTGATGTAAATCAGGGCAGGGCTTAAGCGTCATCACTGGTCCACCAGTTCTAGATTGACAGCTCCTCCTCGAGCCAATCAGTCGAAGAGGGGCGTCAACGTCACTCCACGCGCCTCATCAGCTGCCGATGCTCGCTGTTCACTTGCAGGTGAGAATGGCCATCCGTCAGCTGGGGACATCTTTCCATGCAGCACACTGTGTCTGTCTGTCTGTCACTGATGTACGTCTGCCTGGCCATCCATTAACATTAAACCAAACTATCCTAGCCATAACCCGTCGCCATTATCTTCACCATCTTTAGTCTACGTTCACATCGTGAAAGGGAGCAGCCGGTCGGCCATATTGGCGGCACTGAAAGTAAACAATACCACTGAACCAAATGAAACTCGCATATTTCCCTAATTATTGCTGCTGAAAATGGTCAATTATTGTCATGTTTTAGGCTGTGCTAATCGGTCGGACCGGGAAAAACATTTGGAGTACTATAGACTGACAAAATTAAAAAATCTGTCTGAGTAACAAAAGGTGTTTGTGGTTGAAACTGATCTAGAATTTCTTGGAGAAGAATCTTGATAACATTCGTGTTTGTTTGTATCATTTCCAGTCCAGGAGTTGAAATATTAGTCTAATATCTTAATTAAAGGGGTCCTATTATGATCTTTTACAAAGTCTTTGGGTTGAAATAGAACATGTTCTCATGTTTGGTGGTTCAAAAAAACACATTATTTTTGACATAATTTACATTATTACAATACCTTTCTCCCAAACCTGGCACAAATGCCTGGATTAGTTCTGTTTTTGATGAAGGCCCGACACAGTACTGCCACGTCTCACATCACACACTGACTCAAATTCAAAAAGTGAAAAAGCGTAATTAACCCTTTCATACTACGTATCTTAACTTTAGTTTGTCAAAATATGCCCTTTCCTGCTCACTAAGTCCATCTCTCTGTGATTTAGCTGCTTCCACATGATTTTGTGTGGTTTAGACAGCATAAATTAGCAGAATAACCTATTTAGTAGTATATTAACTACTTGCAATCCATGCTGTTGTTTACATCCGAGTATCACCAATATGGCCGCACATCCGGTTAACTGACCAAATCGTGACATAAATTCAAACCCACTATTGAATAATCCACTTTATTCCTCACTAAATGAATCGGACATTTAAATCAATAATTTAATTAAATGTCTAACTCTAAAAATAGTAACTTGCTGCCACCTACTGGCTGTTTTACTTACTTACTCGTATACTCACTATATTCAAACTTTATATATTTAAAACATCTATATGATAGTTATAAGGAATTACATATGTAGCTATGTAAACAAATAAATCATTATGTATATCAAATGCACGTGCCTCTGTAACTGCTTCCCTGTAAAACTATAGACCAATTTAGAGTAGATCTCACAGTCAAGTCACTTGCAGCTGTGCGCACATAGTGGTTGCAGAAAAACACCAGAAAAAATATGTATTTCTGTGCCTTTTGATGTCAAAATCTGAATGCAAATCATTTTTATACAACACTGTCGTCAAAGACGCCATTTGAAGATAAACGCAAATGTTTAAACGGACATACTATGGATGAAAACTGCTTACTTTACTTTTAAACCATGAATTTGATTTAAACAATAGGTCTATATAATATTCACATGTTGTTAACAGGGGGCATATTGTATTAGCCTTACAGTTACAGCATGAAATATTATTTAAACCTATTACTATTAACATTTTTACATAACATTTATTTATTTTAATCTTACAATTCAGCCTTTTTTTTTTTTTTGCAAACGCAAGTTTATATCTCCTAACTCGGACTTTATAACTTGATTTAACTAAAAAAAAATAGTGAGTTTTCTGCCACCAGAAGGGCTCTACCCATAAAAAAAAACGTCATCCCTGTTTTGGATCTGTAAGACTATCCCACTATCTAAGGTCAATTTAGTTGAATATCAGTGCTTATCGATGAGTGACAAGCTCTTGTAATGAGCTGAGGACATTTCGAAAATGACATCTAATCAATATAATCTATAATTGTTTTCAAATCGAACTATTTTGTACCGTATCCGTGTAATTCTCTAGCCATAAAGGCTATCTCTATAATTGGTCTATAGTTTTCAGTGATCAGTTAGCCGAGTCATTGCATAAGCATTACAATCAATATTAATTAATTAATTTACTCATTTAAGGCTAATGGGTTGCCAGGTTGGCATACAGCAGTGACAGACAGGTAAGGAATAATTGATGACGGGGCGCTGACACGAAGCAGAGTTGCTGTTACTCCTCGGGTGTGCATTATTTTCATAGAATTCAACGGACCGAAGTCAATTAACCGACGACAAACTGGCCCATGCACGCAGATATCCATGCCTTCCTGTGTTTGTGTATTTAACTGCAACACGCACATCACGCAGCCTTTAACCCAGAAGTGTTATGCTATGAAAAAATGACGAAACCAGTGGTCGAACGCTATGAAAATAATAGTCACTATGATGCACCCGTATGCCGCACATTTAGCCGCATTAATTAAAAATGTTTAGAATCTTTATGTGAAGATGCTTAAATAAATATGTTCATAAAGCATTATATATTTACTTATAAAGCTTGTTGCAGTGTATGAGTATAGTTGTTTAGTTAACTGTGTTGTACATGCAACCGGCTTTCAAAAATAGTAATGCGCCCCAGTAGAGTTTTGGGTCTAGCGCTGCCCCTGGTCTGTGCGTCTATCAAAAGAGATCGACAGCAGTGTCTCTACTAATAGTGAAACTTTAAGTTCATTTTCTTCAAGACCACTTTGTGTGTGATAGCTGTCATGTAGTCTTTAAGTTGTTATGCGTATGTTAACGTGTGTGTTACTGTATGTGTGTGCGTCTGTGAGGGAGAGAGTATGGGAGAAATAACAGATGTGCTTTCCGTACATAATAAAACATAATTTTTTGGCAAAAATCATCTATCGTTTTATCCTATTGTTTACTGTGTTTGGATTTTTGGTGATTTTGCTGTTTTAGGCTGTAAGGACCTTTGAAATAACTGAAATCGTGTGGTGAAGTGATATAGACATGTAATGCGGTTAAGTGTTGCCTGGAACTACGTTCGCCGTGTGTTTCTCTGAAAATAATGCACACCTCTTGAACGTCCGTCTGCCCCGTAGTATAAACACATAAACGCCTTATTCAACCAGCCGCCATTTTGAATCGAAACGAGGCTGTGAGGGATAGCAGTCCAGCAGCGTCCACTGTGGTGTATTGTTGTGTACCGGGATGCCAATCATATAAACTTAAGATAATATGTCATTTCACAATTTTTAAAGGGCCATAGAATGCATTGAAACAATATTTTAAATTGTTCTCTGATATCTACATAGAAGGTATATGGCATAGGAAAGGGCAAAAATTCTCCAGAAATGTATTTACAGCTTCATTTACAACCCTAGGATTTGTCCCTAGAATCAAATGCTCTGTTATTGCCTTATTTGGAATATTCGTGAATATTAATAAGGTCTGCTCTGATTGGCTGTTTCACAGAGCTGCTCATCTCTATAGCTGGCACATAAAGGAAATATTTATTTAATTAAGGAGCGCTTTTAAAATACGGTTTCTTGAATCTGCCGTTTTGAATCCACAACATTTCACATTCTCTCTATTGTGTTGGGGGCATAACTATTAATGATCCTGAGACTATAATGTCATAGTCTGTGTTGGAATTGACCTATTTTTCAGTGTTTTTTTGCAAACACCAGATTTATATAAGAAGGAGGAAATGGTGGTGTTTGAGACTCGTGGTATATCATGTCCATGTCCTGAACTGTTATTATTCAACTATGACAGTTTTCCATTCTATGGCACCTTTAACAGGACAACAAGCTCCAGAAAACAAGGACTGTTCGACGGGACATATGGCCTAACTTTCAGGTAACAATATTGCATTTATTTAGGAAAATGACTGTGGCTCGTTGTCCTTTAAACGCTTTTGATATCTTTTGATATCTGATTTTAAAAGGGGTTAACCTGAACAGTACACGGCAAACCAATAAATAAATGTTATCTTTTGATCTCTTTGCATAAAAATAAAAAACTATCTATCTACTATCTAATATAAAAACTTTATACCCACAGTTTTTTTGTATGACTTAACACGTCTGAAAAAGACTTACGACCTTTCTTTGTCCTGTGGAAATTTGTGAAATGATATATTCTCTTTATTTTTATGACTAAACCATCTACATCTCGGTACGCAACAATACGCCACAGTGGACGCTGCTGGACTGCTGTCCCTCACAGCCTCGTTTTCGATTCAAAATGTCGGCGGGCTGAATAAGGCGTATAACAGTGTCCTGTGTGGAAAGATGTTTCCCCAGCTGATGGTTATCCATTCACCTGCGCAAGTGAACAGCAAGGTGAGCGTCGGCAGCTCAATGAGGTGCGCTGGAGTGACGTTTGACGCCCCTCTTCGACTGACTGGCTAGAAGAGGAGCTGTCAATCCAGAACTAATGAACCAATGATGACGCTTGAGCCCGCCCTGATTTACATGAAACTCCAATCGCAACATTTGGAAAAGCAGGCGCAGAACGTGGAAACAAAAGCAAAGTCAAAAACAGAAAGCACAAAAACAGAAATATAACCAAGGAGAATGTTTTTGTATGATTTTGTGTCTAAAGTTTTGATTTACGCATGTTATTTTTCGATCTGTGACCATTGTTTGCTATTCTGAAAACTATGCTTTCATTTTAAAATTTTGTGCATTACATTTTACTAGTTTTTAAATATAAGTTTCACGCTTATTATAATAGTATCCATGACTTGCAATACTTTTAGCAGAAATTTGACCCCATACATACTGAAAATTCTTGGACCACGATGACAGTTGACAAGGCATTTTGGGACTGTCCAGGTGCTAGCAAGGCTTTCCAGCTCCAAAAGACACTAAGGCATGGATGGCTGGCCATTCACATCAGCTGAAGGAAGATCTGTGGCTTTAACCATGAATGGAGAAGGATTTCATCCAATCCAATCCACCGGCTTGGGTCTTGCTGCAGGAGATGTTGAATCAGATCAGCAGCAATCTGTGCAAAATGATGAGGGACAGAGTCAGGTTACAAACTTTAACTTCACACCTGAGGTTATCTTTGAAATAAGTTAAAGATTTGACTGTTCTAGACTATCCACCTTTGTCTTTGCGTATGAATTTGTAAAGTTTATTGGTTTGGCTCCTGGTCTCATCTGCGTCTAGATATGTTTTTTGCTACTTGATATTGCAAATTGGTGTGTCTTAACGTATTATTTTAATGTATTATCTTAATTATGAACACACTAGGTTTAAGTGCAAACAGTGCACATTGTAATTCTTCTCATTATTTCCCTGTAGTGGATAATAAATCAGAAGTGTCACCCCTAGGGTGAAAAAGATTTTTTTTTTTTTATTTTAATTATTTTCCCACTTTTTTTTGTAGTAAAGAATGCCATCTTAACGTCTGACAAGTCAGGCTCACATCATTTATCCCGACCTATTTCCAGTAGGTCCTTCTTTTTGGGAAAGCGTCCGCACAACATTACGAACAGGACCACTCCCAGCGACCATACAGTAGCAGGTTTCCCATGGAAGACCAAGAGGTGTAGGATGACCAGACTAGAGAACAGATCATTTTTAGGATTGTTAGATGAAAGCGTTATACAGTTTACATCCTCATTTCAGAATCTGTAAAATGTTATTTTATCAAGACAAGACGGACCATACATAATGTGTGTTATTCTTCATTTAGCACAGACCTCAATAAGATATTTTGCATAAAAGATGTTTGCATATAATTCCTGAGAAAATAGTTGAATTTATAAAAAATGAAGCCGTTCAAAAGTTTACATCCCTTTGATTCTCATCCCTTGTTTGTTCTTGTTGTTTAAATACAAAGAATTTGTGGAACCTGAAGGATTTTTCTGAAGAACAGCACACAGTTGAACAGGACAAAAAAGATTCATAAACAATCACTAAACAACAAAAGCTGTGGATCATTCCAGTAGCAACATGGTATTCAGAATCAAGTGAATGTAAACTTTCAAACAAGGTCATTTTTGTAAATTCAACTGTCTTGTGGACTATATGCAAACCTTTGTTATGTGAAATCTCTTATTCATGTTCAGTGCTTAATAGATACGATTCCTCTTATTTTGGTAAAATCATTAACATTTTGCCGATTCTGAGAGGGAGATTTGAACTTTTGACATCAACTGTAGTAAATATAGATTCAGTTCAGTCTTCAACATACTGTTATGAAAAAGGTAGCCTACTTACAGTGTTGATGCAATCCATGTCCTTCGTCTTCTTGACAAATTGTATTGCCACCTGTTCAAAAACAAAAAAGTGGTTCAAATTTCCATTTAAACATGTGGACGTGTGATCCAACAGGACTTGAAATGCACAGGACGATACCTCAAGACCGTTCTCCAAGCACTTCCCTCGCCAAGCATTCAGCTGACTTTATATCGAGTCAATATGTTCTGCTGATTGGAACGAGGATCCTGAAGACCATCGTCTGCTACAGCACAGTTAATGTCCCGCAAAACACTTTGGTCTAAAAAATTGAAAAAATTTGGCTGGTGGTAATAACTGCCTGCTTGGTTTCATCTGCGTTTAAAACTTGGAATAAAAATCAGTTTCCAGCCTCAATCCTCAATGTGGATTTTAGCTTTTGGTAATTCATTCCACATCATTCTAATTTCTAATAAAGTCCTTATTAATGGTAACCCATATTTACTGTGTGCTGTAGAGATCTTGATGCTCAGAGTTGAAGAGTTGATTGATTCACCATCAGCGCTTCTCTCGTCTTCTGGTGCCATAGTTTGGTCCTGCACTTGCTGAGCCTGACCTGCGCTGCCTTTCGTCTCAAAACTACTCTTCCTGCTCTTTTTCTCCAGACTATCATTTCCCTCACTAACGCTGGTGGACTGCACAAAAAACAGAAATCATCCACATACATAATACTTAGAGAAGATTTGGCTTTTTGAGATTTCTTTCAATGTCACATGTATACAAACAAGAGCACAAAAATATGTAAACATCTTAAAAATGTGAATATATCTTCATATCTACAGTTGAGGTCAAAAGTTTACATACACCTTAGAGAATCTGCAAAATGCTCATTATTTTAGCAATATAAGACGGATCGTACAAAAAGCATGTTTTTATTTAGTACTGAGCTGAATAAGATATTTGACATTAAAGATGTTTACATATATTACACAAGAGAAAATAATAGTTCAAACGCTCACTGATGCTCCAGAGAGAAACATTATGCTTTAAGATACGGGGTGAAAACTTTTGACAGAATGACAATGTGTACATTTTTATTTTTATTTTGCCTATATACAGTATATATTAATTTAGTACTACCTTTCAAAAGCAGAAAAACCAGAAGATAGGTGTTTCCCAATAAGACAAAATAAGTTAAATTAGCTCTGATCTTCAAATTCAAAAGTTTTAATGCATTGTTTTTCCTTCTGGATCATCACTGAGAGTTTGAATCTTGTAATAGTTGCATATGACTGAAAAGATGGATCTCAAAATCATAGTCATTGTTGGAAAGGGTTCAAATACACAAAAATGCTGAAAAACCACAGAATTTGTGGAACAGAGGGTAGTTGAACTGTTCAGGACAAACAATGGACTCATGAACAACTATCACTAAACAAAAAAAACAGCTGTGGATCTTTCAGGTCACAACACAGCATTAAAACAATGAGTAATTATATATTAGTGAAATAACCAGATAAATACAGTAAGGAAAATAATAACAATACCGGTTAAGACCATCCTCCAAGCGTCTCCTTTCATAGCCAACGCTGTATCTTCCTCTCAGAGCACTTTATACTGGCTTCATCCCTCAAAATGTAGTCTTTAAAAAAGATAATTGTAGTTGACATAAAATATCAAGAGCTGACGGTAGTTTATGCAGCTGTCTTTGGTTATGGCAGTAAACGCACCTTCAGCCATCATGTCCACTTTAACTAAAGCTGGACTGGACTTTGGACCACTAAAAGTAGCCTTGTCCTTCTCCAAACTCTTCCTCCTCATCCTCCTCTCAAGCATTAACGGGCTGACGGTTATTCATCGCCGCGTCGTGCTGAATTTTGGGAGTGTAATAATCGATGTTCACTTGAATAAGTCGCTGTGAATGTGTAAAAGTGCTGAATGATCAATCAAACACTATGCAGGATGTGAGCGCGAACTCAAGTAATGCAAAGTTAGCTCTGCTCGCGAGTCGCGACTGGAGAATGTTGTGATTCATTTATGACGTCATCGCCATAGCAACGGCTGGGTTGCGTACTTTAAAAAAATATATGATAATAAATGTTTATGCATTTGTTATATAATTATTTAATAATAATTAAGCAAACAGCTAATTATATATAATATAATTATCAAATCACTATTATTCAATACTTATTAAATTAAATTGTTTAATTTATGTTTAATTTATGCAGTTATTATTTACAATAAATAAATGACTAATAAACGATTAATAGCAAAAAATCGCATCCAAAATAAGTTCTTGTTCACATGCTGTGTATATTTATTATGTATAGGCCTATATAAATACGCTTATAGTTATTTTGAAAATATTTACATGTGACCAACCAAAAAACTACTTTTTTTTCATCCAAAACACTAGACGTCTTGAAAAATATAGGGAGAGGCAGCTGCATAATAAATAATCCTCTGCTGCCATCTATTGGTTATATGGGTAATTCCATATTATTTTAGCCAAAAAATAGACGTTTTTTTTCGTGAAATGTCATTTTTCCGATGCCTTTTTTTATGAATGAAAAGTGAGTCCTTGAAGTACATTTTATTTCACAGCTGTAGAGTTAATAAATAATAAAGGCTTTGAAATATTGCAAGATTTTAAAAATATGGGAAGTGGGAAGACATGGGACTATGAGAGTATGGGATTACTGCAGGCTCCGTATTTAAATATGTTGTTAAATAATATGAAACTGAATGTTCATGCTGCTAACATTGTTTATGTAGCTGATAAGAACGAGCCACTAGATCAGTCTCAAGAGTGTCCAACTAATAAATAGCACATATAAAACGAGCTTCAGCGGAAGTTTACGAGCTGCTTATGCGGAAGAACTCTCTGTGCATAAGGTCAATTATATTTTAGCACACATTATATGCACATTTAAAAATAAAAGATAATCTGGGGAAATGTAAATCATATTTCATTAACATTCACAATTAATAAACTTCTGTAGTGGTAAACATAAACTGTGACACACACACACACACACACACACACACACACACACACACATATATATATATATATATATATATGTGTGTGTGTGTGTCCTCATTTGCCTCAATAGAGAAATAAAATTCCTGACAGTGTTTCAGTAACTTTCCAAAAGAGGAATAAATAAATAAATACAAAAACAAAATAGCCAGAGATTGATTACAATAATCAAAAGAGTGATAGACCAAATTTGTCATCAGACCTCCTTTGTAACAGTTAAACATTGAACTAGTTTAATGTGAATTTAATGGCAAGGTATATCAACATAAAAATTGAGAATAATATTAATAGATTTACGATGTTAGTAACTTTAGAAAAGCATCATCATATGGGTACGAAATTCTATTCTATATACAACAGCAGTGCACCAATGGGACTTTTATTTTGCTCTGGTGATGTGACGTCATAAATCTGCGCCTCGCTCCTCATCTGTTGTGAGTCACCTGAAGAAAGGTTTGTGGTAAAGTTTTTAAATCAATAGACATTGTTGCATAAATACAAGCTATGTAAAATAAATGTAATGCTTTATTTAGTGTTAGTGAAAATGTTAGCCTTTAGTAAAAGAGAAGGTACGTTTGATTTCTCTCTCTATATCATGAATCAATCGAGTGATGATAAGAAGTGATGAGAGAAACTGAGAATCCGAATCATTTGAAACAAATCGTTTGTGAATGATTCAGTGATTCGATTCAGCGGCACGCGGACTACAAACGACAACAACAAACACAAACGAGTGAATCACAACCGAGAATGATTTCATGAAAGTGTAATATATTAGATATGATGTACAAATAATTGAATACCATATCTAAATCAAAAATAGCCTGCCAAAATATAAACCTTATGGGTAATTCGTCTTTTTTACATTTTTACAAATGTATATTTAAGTCTTTAACTCTGTGACTGTCTTACTAGTGCACTGACTACTGAACTAGGAGCTGATTGAGACGCACCCAGAGATTTAGTTTGCCTTGTTTGTTCTTTCTATTAATTATTCTCATCTTAAACAGGACAAAGTTTTCAAACACACAGAAAAACTCCTGGAGAATCAACAGAGATCCATGTGACACACTATTATAAAGATGGTGTTTATTAAAGAGGAGAGTGAAGACATGAAGATTGAAGAAACATTCAGAGTCAAACAAGAAGATAATGAGGAACAAACAAAGATGGAGTTTATTAAAGAGGAGAGTGAAGACATATTGAGAGTCAAACATGAAGATACTGATGAACAAACAGGTTAGTTGGTTTTTACATTTTTTATGTAACATTAAATCCGACATTTGCTTTTAATTTTAAAACAATTGATTTCTAGCACTTTGGTAAATATGCAAAAGTCTCTAAGAAAATAATACATTTTGCACAAAGCAAACCTTGAAATGTGAGTAATTGTATTTGGCGACTGCATGCTGTCTACAAACAGTGCTGTAAATATAAAGCAAGTCCGAGAATAAAAAAAAGCCCAAACACAAACACAAACAAGTTACATTTAGTTGTAATTATGTGAGGTGTGAGATTGTAATGTGTTAGTTGTACACTTCTATATCTTGTATATATAAAAATATAAATAAGGGAATAAGGGGGAAAGAGGAAGTAACAAAATATATATAATGAATAGATAAAGAGAAGAAATTAAGAAAATAATTCAAATACTATCAATACAATTAAGTAAATAAATATATGAGCGCTGTTCAGGAGCATTAGAGTGGAGCAGAAGGTCATATTTATAAAGAAAGGTACTGTATTTTACCATGAGAACAGTATAAACCAGTGGTTCTCAAACTGATGGAGGGGTACGTGAACAAAATGCTGAGCTTTGGCATTTGTTTAAGCAAAATGATACTTTTATTATAAAAACAGTTAAATGTGAGTAAATGGTCAAATGACATTAACTTACCTCATTTTTGCAGTGAAACCTGACTGGATCCACACCAGCAGCGTACGTATGATTGAACGCCCACAGAGTGCTGCTTTAGCAAATCATGCTGCTGTTCATTGTGTCTTTAAAGTAGATTTGTTGCACTTAATGGCATGAAGAACAAATGTTGACAGACTGTACAGAGCGACTGATTTAAGAAACTCTTCAATACAGAAACATACAGTGTGACTTACTGCTTTTCATCTTTAAAATATGAGCAAGAGTGCAATTTTCTCTGAATATTCAAATAATTTCAAATATTGATTTTATAAGTTAAACAAAAAGGTAATATTAAGTGAACATTTTACATTTTAAGCACTGCACTGTCAATATTGTCCGATTTTACATCAAAGCAATAATAGATCCAACGAAATCCACAAAAGAACTGGTGTGAGTCTCCAAGAAGCAGCATTTCATTAGTAAACAAATCTGCAGCTTTCAAATTTTTATTGTCATTTTCATTTTGTCTGCATTAATGCCTGATAAAGCTACTAGTCTCGGATGTAGTGAGTTCTCTCAATCTGAGAGCTAAGGACTTTTCTCCATGAGCTCTGTGTGCAGTCATATCAGGTTCTTTGGCCTTTTCCCCCTTCCTTGTTAGTCTGCTCCTGTCTTTGAACTTGGCAGTGCTCTCTTCACTCTAGAGCAGGGAGGACTGAAGTCAGGAAACGAAATCCGGCCCTGGAGAGCCACCGTCCTACAGAATTCAGCTCCAACCCTAATTAAAACTCACCTGCCTGTAGCTTTCTAGTAACCCTTAAGACCTTGATTATGTTCTTCAGGTGTGTTTGATTAAGGGTTGAAGCAAAGCTCTGTGAGGCTGTGGCTCTCCAGGGCAGATGTTCGCCACCCTACTCTTGAGGGTCTCCAATTAGCACACCGCTCGCAAGGAAAACATCTGGGGCCCCCTCTCATCTATGAGAATGAAGTCCTCTGCTCCATGGAGCTTTGTGAGGCAATCATACCAGGTGTCTTATGCTTCTGTATGCTTCTCCCAGGAGCTCCCATCATGTGACTGCCCTTATGACTTAGTTGGCAGTGCTATCCTAGCCCTAACTCAATTTAGAGGGTTGCCTATGATCATGTCGCTCCCAAGGTGAGCCTCTAAGTTCTCCTTTGATTTCTGAGAGTCCTCTGCTGTCTCATGTTCCGTGAGGCACCAAAAATTGTTAGTCCACTTTTGCCTCTCTTACGGTGTGTTCACACGGGGCGTAATCGTAAACGCTTCCCATTGATTTTGAATGGGTGACGTCAAGTTTTGCCGAAAAGAATTGTGGAAGTGTAAGCCAATCAGAATCGCTCAATGCAAATAAAGTGGCAGCCAATCACATTCATCCTGTTCAAGAGGAGCATTTCATTGGCTGATGCTGCTATGACCATAAAACGTCAGCCACGCCTTCCGTTAAGCGTTGACGCTCAGATCCTGTGTGAACACACCGTTAGGTGGCTTTTATGGTTGAGCACAGCAGTATTCCCTTCACTCTCAAGGGCCACCTATGAGTACGGAGTTCCCTTTTCATCTCTTAGAGTTGAGTCCTCTGTTCCCTGAATCTGGAGCTCAGGGGTGGACTGGGACAAAATTTCAGGCTGGGAAATCTCACACTCATCCAGGTCATCCCATACACCCACAACAATCTCTAAAACATGGACAACCCTATTTTTGTATGGTTATCACATAAAAAAGGTTTAAATCGTTAGACTATGTAACATGTAAAATAATTCAAAGTCCTTTTCTGAACTGCACCTTCACTTCCATTTTACTTTTCAGTCTCTCTATTTTGTCCTGATCTCTCACGTGACTTTAATACTCAAAATTCAGCAAACTATGGTTACTAAATAGCCTAAAAATTCAAATTAAAACAGTGGGGCAAATAATCATTTGATCCCCTGCTGATTTTTAGTAACAAAAGTATTTCACCCCTTAGAGAAACATGACTTGGTATTTGCTGGCAAAACCCTTTTTGGCAATCAAAGAGGTCAGATGTTTCTTGTAGTTGGCCATCAGGCTTGCAGATCCTCTCCAAGACATTGGGGTTTTAAGGCTGAAGTTTAGAAAGTTATACCTTCAGCTCCCTCCACTGATTTTCTATTAGATTAAGGTCTGGAGACTGGCTAGGACACTCCAGGACCTCAATGTGCTTCTTCTTGAGCCACTCATTTTTTGCCTTTGCTGTGTGTTTTGGGTCATTGTCATGCTGGAATCCCCATCCACAACCCTTTTTCCATAGTTCTCACCCAAGAATTGATGGTACATGACCCTGTCCAAGCTCCTTTGGATAAGGTGTTCTAGTTGTCCTGTCCCCTTAGCAGAAAAACACTCCTGAAGCATAATATTTTCACCTCCATGTTTAACTCCAAGGGTATTTTGGGATGCTAGAACAAAGCAGGTTATCATGCATACTTCTGGTTTAAATACCCAGGATGGTTTCTTTCATTATTTAGTTTTCTTTTATGACAGCATCTTTAGTAATCGATTCAATGTGGCAAATACCACAGATATGCTTATTTATGTTCAAGCTTATATAATTGTATTATTGCTTATGAATAAATTAACAAAGAATGGTGGAAATAATCGTAGGTATAACAATCTTTTTACTTGGATGAATGGATAATTTATTTGGTGTTATAGGGAAAGACTAAGAAAACTCCAAAACCTGACTTGAGATAAGATAACAAATCAATTTGGGTTAAAGTGGTTCCATAAATGACCATTTAAGGTCACACAATCTCACTAATGTGATCCTGGTTCAGAGCACAAATTCACCATACTTCACATCTCACTTAACTTTCAGTTGGTGTAAAAATATTGCCTGTTCTCTTTTAAAGGATATGTTCTGTGATGTGTTTGTTTGTTTTGCAGTAAGTTTTTGGGGTTTTTCCATTCAAAAGGTCATTGTAACAGACCAGTGGTTCCAACCATGTTCCTGGAGGCACCCAATACTGCATATTTTGCATCTCTCCTTTGTCTGACCATTTGTCATCCATTTTAGGTCTTGGTGCAGGGGTGCCCAACCCTGTGCCTAAAGATTTACCATCCTTCAAATTTTAGCTCCAACCCAGATCAAACACACCTGAACCAGTAAATTAATCACTTAATTGGAGAAACATGAAAAACATGCAGTGTTTAGGGGCCTCCAGGAACGTGGTTGGGACTCGCCGTAACAGCCCATTTTTATGATTGGCTAACATCATTTCCCATTAATAAAAACTCAGAAAGAATTATTGTGTGATAAAATGTTCAACTGATGGTTGAGTTGGGAGTCTGTCCATTTTCCTAGCCTTTCTTATATTTGTTGCATTTGATCAACCTAGAAGCAGACCACGCACTGCTCGTAGGGCACCTAGTGCCTGGGGGGGCACCAAAAAATCTGGGTCGTGAAATATCATCACGACCGGCTACTAGTATAAATAACAAATAAAATATGTCTAAAGCATGTTGGTATACAAAAGCAATATAAAGGTAAAATAGGCCTAGACCAAATTAGCAGAGAAAAGATTATCTCCTGTGCGGCCCTCTCTCCAGTCTCCCTCTGGTGCCCCCCTTCTCCACCAGTGATGCGCGGGTTGATCCAAAATGAGCGGGTGCCTGCGGTTACCCGCGGTTATGAGTCATCCAGAAATATTTCTAATGATATTCGGGTCGCGGTCGGTTGGGTTGAAATAAAGATGCCAATTAAACCTTTGTAATTCATATTGTAGGCACAATTTTCTTTGAAATACACAGACCTACACAGACAATACATGCACTATTGGCTGAATAATATTTACCTTTTGAATGTTAAGCGTTATTAACTGTTGAATAAATGCTGAGGAGGAACAAAATGCCCGATTTCCAACACGTTGAACTGAGCAATGCCATTGTACCATTTTAATAGGCTACTTTTAAACGCAAATAGCTCAGTAATGTCCGTTTTATGTATTTTCTGAGAGGTGTGGGATTTTTGTTGGGAAAGTCGTGTGAGAGAGACGCACACTTCGATTAGACTGGATAAACACATGCAGCATCTTAATTGTTAAGAAATGGTATTCCTAATAAATGTCCCGAATATTGTGATTATGTCCAATGCTTCTCTTTCTTTTTGGAATTATTAGACACATTTCACTGTCTTTTCAAATTCCTAGGTCTGTTTAATTTCCTTATAAATTTTTTTTTTAATTTTTTAAAATTTTTTTAAACATTTATTCAAGCAATAGGCTAATACATAAATTATCTCAAATATATGCTTGTTTAAAACCAGGGATTAAAAACGAATTCAAAGGATATTTTTCTTTACATTTCCAGAGAGCGAAATGAACGAAATTAAACATTACTTAATAAATTCAAAGCACTATAAATTTGTTTAATACAACTATTAATATATATAAAATAATATTATTTTGTCATATTCGTGATTCCTGAATTTATATATGAAAACTTCGTTTTGAAGTGCATTCGTTATGTTTGTATAAGAACATTCGTTAACCTAGCCTATTAATTTGATATAATATTCTTGATAATTTTTAGAAGTTAAAAGTTAAGAAAAAAGGAATTAGCTTGTAGTCTATATATATTTATGGCTATAGGCTAATCTTTTTCTTAACTTTTATTACACTGTAGATCGAAATAAAATAATCCTTGATCATATTTAACATCGGAGAATCACTGACATAATTTAGAGTACTTCGAAAACGAAACTATTTAAGACAAAGTCTATATATATAGACAAAATAAATCACAACACGAACAATCTGTATTTTTCTTGTAATCAAGAACATTTCTTTTGACAAAATTGGCTAATTAATGCCGAAGCAACCACCAAGCATTTGTGCTTAGGGCACCCAAATGGCTAGCGCCGGCCCTGCCTAGGAGACATTAAAAAAATGGTACACCATAGTGTAGCTTAGTGCAGCTAGCTTAAACTCCATAGATCACCAGACCATGATCAGGTTTGGACACCATGATATGAGATCTAGCATACATGCATTACAAATCTACATGATTGGTGTTACCTGCTTTGTGTCATTAAACTGGGGTAAACTTTTATATCTTTGTTTTCCCACCTTAGGTCCAACAGCACTGAAAGAGGAGAGGGGAGAACTGAATGAAACTGAAGAGAAAGTTCAGTTTGAGATTCTTAATGTTTTCATAACTGGAAAAAAATCATTTTGTTCCTTACAGTCAGAAAATACATCTACCCAAAAAAGAGCTCAAAAGGCAAGAACTAGGAGTTTTTTCACTTGCTTTCAGTGTGGAAAGAGTTTCAATGAACAAGGAGAATTTAAAGTCCACATGAAAATTCACACTGGAGAGAGGCGTTTCATCTGCCAACAGTGTGGAAAGAGTTTCACTCGAAAAGGACACCTTAAAGACCACATGAAAATTCACACTGGAGAGAAGCCTTTCATCTGCCAACAGTGTGGAAAGAGTTTCAGTCAAAATACAAACCTTAAAGTCCATATGAAAATTCACACAGGAGAAAAGTCTTTCATCTGCCAACAGTGTGGAAAGAGTTTCATTCAAAAAGCATCCCTTAAAGTCCACATGGAAATTCACACAGGAGAGAGGCGTTTCATCTGCCAACAGTGTGGAAAGAGTTTCTCTTGTAAAGGATACCTTAATATTCACATGAGAATTCACACTGGAGAGAAGCCTTACACATGCAAACAGTGTGGAAAGAGTTTCAGTCAACAAGGACACCTTTACAACCACGTGAAGATCCACAATAGAGAGAAGGCTGACAGATCCCCTCAGTGTGGAAAGAGTTTCAACCAAAATGTATAAAAATTCTGATTGGTTGAGCTACATCTGAAGCTGTTGTAAATTACTCTACAAACTGTCATTATATGTTGCCTATGTGTTGCTCGGAAGAAAAAAACAATGTAGGGTCAGGACCAATCAGACACACACTGCCAGACCAGATAATCTTTACAACTCTAAAGTATGTAGAGAGAATTTAAATAATTCCAACTAATACTCAAAAAAAAAAAAAAAAAAAAAAAAAAGGGACACATACTGCCATAGGAACTGACTTCTATTAATTCTTTGAAAAAAACTTTCTGTAAATGAACACGCATATCCTTAGATCATTGTGTATGTTATTACTGTTTCTTTAGTATTGTGTAATGTTTTTATTAATGTGTTATGATTTGGTCTCCTTGAATTTGTATTTTGATGATCTAAAACATAGTTTATGTTATCTTTTGATACCTATGCAACATATTAGTGTTTTAAGAAACCTTAGTAGTTTTTGCATTAACAACCAATCCCAATACCATTCTCACAAAGAGTTGTAAACTTTCCCTCCAAGAAGATAAAGGCTTCACACAGTGACTTGCCTCAGTTCTCCAGGCTTTTCTCGGTTCTTTTAGTCCCATGTCTCATCACCTTTCCATCTTCTGGTTGATAAGTCCCAGAGCCGATGCTTCTGCGCCTGGCAGGCCTTGAACTCCTAGGAAGATGAGATAGAACTCTCCAGAACCCTAAGCCTGTGCCAGGCCCTGCTGCCTTGTCTTTTCATTCCCCAAAGATCACAGGATTTCAGCTGGGTCTCTCTCTCTCTCTCAGCTCATCATTCTTCTTCACTTTTCACGTTGGAAGAAACTCCCAATCACCTCAGAGTCAGGACAACTTTGGAATTCATCGCTCTTCAAACATGGAAAAACGTGATCCCAAGTCCAAAACCTTGAAACCATTAAGACTTTCATCCGAGACTGCATCAAAACGCTCGTCAACGACCAAGGAAATACAAGTATCATACATTTAACTAGAGGTTTAGTTAAATTTGTAAACCCCGTTGTAAAATGACACTGATGGTTTCATTTAGTTGGCTAACTGACTCTTTTCATAGTCATTTTTCTTGTTTCTCTAATGTCTCAATTTATCCAATCTGACTTGCCCTTCCTCTATGTATGAGTGATTGTATGTTTGTTTGTTTGTTTAGATTAGTCATGGGTTAGTCCTTAATTAATAAAACTCTTGTGCACAAATTACATGAGTCTCTGATTCTGCCTTGTAGATTAATGTCCCTTTCCGATTCTGATCAAGCTACATGCTCTAATACATTATCAGAATCAGAATGAGCTTTATTGCCAGGTATGTTTACACATACTATGAATTTGTTTTAGTGACAGCAGTTCAACAGTGCACCTGAGTGACAGTGAAAAGACAAGACATAGATTATTAAAAAAGAACAATATACAAGTACACAAGACAAAGTGAAAAATAGCAAAAACACAATATACAGAATATGCCATTACTATGTACAGGTATAGTAGGTGCAAATTTGGATGTAAGTAGGTATGGTGTTAAATACTGAATAGATTAATGAAGTGTACAATAGTGCTGCATGTTTCACGTTTACTGACAAGTGTTCATGAGATGGATTGCCTGGGGAAAGAAACTGTTCCGGTGTCTGGTCATCTTGGTGGTCAGATCTCTGTAGCACCAACTAGATGGTAACAGTTCAAAGAGTGAGTGTGCTGGATGTGAGGGGTCCAGAGTGATTTTGCCAGCCCTTTTGCACACTCTGGATAAGTAGAGATCTTGAAGGGTAGGAAGGGTTATACCAATTATTCACTCAGCAGTCTGGACTATGCGATGTAGTCTTCTGAGATCGGAATTGGTAGCTGAACTTAACCAGACAGTAATTGAAGTGCAGAGGACGGATTCAACGATGGCAGAGTAGAACTATTTCAGCAGTTCCTGTGGCAGGTTGAGCTTCCTCAGCTGGCGGAAGAAGTACAGTCCCTGCTGGGCCTTTTTCACAATGGAGTCTATGTGAATGTCTCACTTCAGGTCCTGGGAGATGGTGTTGCATAGGAACCTGAATGACTCCACTGTGTTGACAGTGCTGTTCATGATGGTGAGTAGGGGAGAGCAGGGGGGTTTCTCATGAAGTCAACTATCATCTCCACAGTCTTGAGCGTGTTGAGCTCCAGGTTGTTATGACTGCACCAGACAGCCAGCTCTTTAAAGCTGTCCAGCGCCCAGTCAGCCAACCCCTGGCCTCTTCTCTGGAAGCCTGGATCGTCTGAGTCGCCTTCCCGTAGGGCGAACGTGCTTCCAGGCTAGTCTAGTAAACAGGAGATCCTGCGTTTCGAATCCCAGCGATGCCTTTGGTTGCGCACCACAATACAGCCGAGCTCGTGCTTTACCAAAAAACGGACAGCGAATGGCGACACAGAGGAGCTTGTGGACAGCGGGAGGTTTCTCTTGCAACACTACCCTCTCACCTGCTTTTGGAGGATAGCATCGCAGCGGTGCCTTTCCACCGGTGGCTGTCTCTGGCCTCGCTGTTGAATGGGGACCCCAGCGACGCTCTGTTTTTGAACCGTGCAAAGACCTGAGGACTTGTCTTTCTGCCCACCCAGCGATCCTGGGTTCGAATCCCAGTGGTGCCTTTGGTTGCGCGCCACAATACAGCCGAGCTTGTGCTTTACCAAAAAACGGACGGCGAATGGGGACACAGAGGAGCTTGTGGACCGCGGGAGGTTTCTCTTGCAACACTACCCTCTCACCTGCTTTTGCAGGATAGCATCCCAGGCTATCGAGTCTCACCGAGGAGGCGCCGTGGCTTAGTTGGTTAAAGCTGCTCTGTAGTACACAGGAGATCCTAGGTTCGAATTCCAACGGTGCCTGGGGTGGCGCTCCAGTCCATTAAGCGTGCCTCCACTGTGCACAGACCTGAGGACCTGTCTTTCTGCGCACGCAACAGGATGTTTGAAGTGTTGATTCATGCATCCTCTAAGTCACTGCCAGATGAGGTCATTCAAAGGTTGTGGGTTCAAGTCTCACCAGAGTCGTGGCTTTCTGGTAGCTCTCATACTGTGGAGTTTTGCCCTCAGGCAGTAGAAATTTGTATACATTTTCTTTTAGCATCCGCCTCTGGATGTTTTAACCCTCTGAGTCACTCTCCCGATAACCCTGCTTGCGGTTTGGCGCCGTCGCTTAGTTGGTTAAAGCACCTGTCTTGTAAACAGGAGGTCCTGGGTTCAAATCCCAGTTGTTCCTTGGGCGGGATTCCAGCCCAGCAAGCGCAATTTTTTCCGAAAGCATCCCGCAAGCAGGGGCAGCGAGTGGTTAATTTTGCTAACCGCCCCGACTCAGTTGTCGGCAAACGCCTTAAAGCTGTCCAGCGCCCAGTCAGCCAACCCCTGGCCTCTTCTCTGGAAGCCTGGATCGTCTAAGTCGCCTTCCCGTAGGGCGAACGTGCTTCCAGGCTAGTCTAGTAAACAGGAGATACTGCGTTTCGAATCCCAGCGATGCCTTTGGTTGCGCACCACAATACAGCCGAGCTCGTGCTTTACCAAAAAACGGACGGCGAATGGCGACACAGAGGAGCTTGTGGACCGCGGGAGGTTTCTCTTGCAACACTACCCTCTCACCTGCTTTTGGAGGATAGCATCGCAGGTTAACGGGTCCCACCGAGGAGGCGCCGTGGCTTAGCTGGTCAAAGCGCCTGTCTTGTAAACAGGAGATCCTGGGTTCGAATCCCAGCGGTGCCTTTCCACCGGTGGCTGTCTCTGGCCTCGCTGTTGAATGGGGACCCCGGCGACGCTGTGTTTTTGAACCGTGCAAAGACCTGAGGACCTGTCTTTCTGCCCACACAGCGTGCCACTCGGTTGAGCTGGACGGGCACAAATCTTTAAGAAAAGCCCTCAGTGGCCCAGCCTGGCATACCGACAGGCTCTGTGGCGCAATGGATAGCGCATTGGACTTCTAGACTGCCAGATGAGGTCATTCAAAGGTTGTGGGTTCGAGTCCCACCAGAGTCGTCCTTTTTGGCATTTTGTTAAGCCCGTACTGCGCAGTGTTGCTCTCGGACAGCAGAAACCATTTTGAGGCCTCCTGTTCTCAGCGTACAATGATTTAAAAAAAAAAAATGTCAATCATATTTAAAAGGTAGCAAAACATGCCCAAGATCCAATTCAGTGAGGTATGGCAATCACTGTCTTGCATCAAGTGAAGGCAGCAGGACGTTCGAAGTGTTGATTCATGAATCCTCTAAGCCGCCCTCCCCTCGCCTAGCATGCGGGGTGGCGCCGTGGCTTAGTTGGTTAAAGCGCCTGTCTAGTAAACAGGAGATCCTGGGTTCAAATCCCAGCGGTGCCTTAGGCGGGGTTCCAGCCCAGCAAGCGCAAGCTTTTCCGAAAGCGACCCGCAAGCAGGGGCAGCGAGTGGTTAATTTTGCTAACCGACCCCGACACAGTTGTCGGCAAACGCCTTAAAGCTGTCCAGCGCCCAGTCAGCCAACCCCTCTGGAAGCCTGGATCGTCTGAGTCGCCTTCCCGTAGGGCGAACGTGCTTCCAGGCTAGCCTAGTAAACAGGAGATCCTGCGTTTCGAATCCCAGCGATGCCTTTGGTTGCGCACCACAATACAGCCGAGCTCGTGCTTTACCAAAAAACGGACGGCGAATGGCGACACAGAGGAGCTTATGGACTGCGGGAGGTTTCTCTTGCAACACTACCCTCTCACCTGCTTTTGGAGGATAGCATCGCAGGCTAACGGGTCCCACCGAGGAGGCGCCGTGGCTTAGCTGGTCAAAGCGCCTGTCTTGTAAACAGGAGATCCTGGGTTCGTATCCCAGCGGTGCCTTTCCACCGGTGGCTGTCTCTGGCCTCGCTGTTGAATGGGGACCCCGGCGACGCTCTGTTTTTGAACCGTGCAAAGACCTGAGGACTTGTCTTTCTGCCCACACAGCGTGCCACTCGGTTGAGCTGGACGGGCACAAATCTTTAAGAAAAGCCCTCAGTGGCCCAGCCTGGCATAAACCATTTTGAGGCCTCCTGTTCTCAGCGTACATTGATTTAAAAAAAAAAATGTCAATCATATTTAAAAGGTAG
The DNA here is from genome assembly GCF_049309525.1 of Garra rufa. Classification (NCBI taxonomy): domain Eukaryota; kingdom Metazoa; phylum Chordata; class Actinopteri; order Cypriniformes; family Cyprinidae; genus Garra; species Garra rufa. The sequence continues at coordinate 95,060,046 of NC_133361.1, forward strand.
CAAAACATGCCCAAGATCCAATTCAGTGAGGTATGGCAATCACTGTCTTGCATCAAGTGAAGGCAGCAGGACGTTCGAAGTGTTGATTCATGAATCCTCTAAGCCGCCCTCCCCTCGCCTAGCATGCGGGGTGGCATAAACCATTTTGAGGCCTCCTGTTCTCAGCGTACATTGATTTAAAAAAAAAAAATGTCAATCATATTTAAAAGGTAGCAAAACATGCCCAAGATCCAATTCAGTGAGGTATGGCAATCATTGTCTTGCATCAAGTGAAGGCAGCAGGACGTTCGAAGTGTTGATTCATGAATCGTCTAAGCCGCCCTCCCCTCGCCTAGCATGCGGGGTGGCGCCGTGGCTTAGTTGGTTAAAGCGCCTATCTAGTAAACAGGAGATCCTGCGTTTCGAATCCCAGCGATGCCTTTGGTTGCGCACCACAATACAGCCGAGCTCGTGCTTTACCAAAAAATGGACGGCGAATGGCGACATAGAGGAGCTTGTGGACCACGGGAGGTTTCTCTTGCAACACTATCCTCTCACCTGCGTTTGTAGGATAGCATCCCAGGCTATCGAGTCTCACAGAGGAGGCGCCGTGGCTTAGTTGGTTAAAGCTCCTCTGTAGTACACAGGAGATCTTATGTTCAAATCCCAACGGTGCCTGGGGTGGCGCTCCAGTCCAGTAAACGTGCCTCCACTGTGCACAGACCTGAAGACCTGTCTTTCTGTGCACGCAACAGGATGTTTGAAGTGTTGATTCATGCATCCTCTAAGTCACTGCCAGATGAGGTCATTCAATGGTTTTGGGTTCAAGTCTCACCAGAGTCGTGGCTTTCTGGTAGCTCTCATACTGTGGAGTTTTGCCCTCAGACAGTAGAAATTTGTAGACATTTTCTTTTAGCATCCGCCTCTGGATGTTTTAACCCTCTGAGTCACTCTCCCGATAACCCTGCTGTTACGGTTTGGCGCCGTCGCTTAGTTGGTTAACGCACCTGTCTCGTAAACAGGAGATCCTGGGCAGCAGGACGTTCGAAGTGTTGATTCATGAATCCTCTAAGCCGCCCTCCCCTCGCCTAGCATGCGGGGTGGCGCCGTGGCTTAGTTGGTTAAAGCGCCTGTCTAGTAAACGGGAGGTCCTGGGTTCAAATCCCAGCGGTGCCTTGGGTGGGGTTCCAGCCCAGCAAGCGCAAGCTTTTCTGAAAGCGACCTGCAAGCAGGGGCAGAGAGTGGTTAATTTTGCTAACCGACTCCGACTCAGTTGTCGGCAAACGCCTTAAAGCTGTCCAGCGCCCAGTCAGCCAACCCCTGGCCTCTTCTCTGGAAGCCTGGATCGTCTGAGTCGCCTTCCCGTAGGGCGAACGTGCTTCCAGGCTAGCCTAGTAAACAGGAGATCCTGCGTTTCGAATCCCAGCAATGCCTTTGGTTGCGCACCACAATACAGCCGAGCTCGTGCTTTACCAAAAAACGGACGGCGAATGGCGACATAGAGGAGCTTGTGGACCGTGGGAGGTTTCTCTTGCAACACTACCCTCTCACCTGCTTTTGGAGGATAGCATCGCAGGCTAACGGGTCCCACCGAGGAGGCGCCGTGGCTTAGCTGGTCAAAGCGCCTATCTTGTAAACAGGAGATCCTGGGTTCGAATCCCAGCGGTGCCTTTCCACCGGTGGCTGTCTCTGGCCTCGCGTTTGAATGGGGACCCCGGCGACGCTCTGTTTTTGAACCGTGCAAAGACCTGAGGACCTGTCTTTCTGCCCACACAGCGTGCCACTCGGTTGAGCTGGACGGGCACAAATCTTTAAGAAAAGCCCTCAGTGGCCCAGCCTGGCATAAACCATTTTGAGGCCTCCTGTTCTCCGCGTATATTGATTTAAAAAAAAAAAATGTCAATCATATTTAAAAGGTAGCAAAACATGCCCAAGATCCAATTCAGTGAGGTATGGCAATCACTGTCTTGCATCAAGTGAAGGCAGCAGGACGTTCGAAGTGTTGATTCATGAATCCTCTAAGCCGCCCTCCCCTCGCCTAGCATTCGGGGTGGCGCCGTGGCTTAGTTGGTTAAAGCGCCTGTCTAGTAAACAGGAGATCCTGGGTTCGAATCCCAGCGGTGCCTTTGGTTGCGTGACGAGCTCGTGCTTTACCCAAAAACGGACGGTGACACAGAGGAGCTCGAGGACAGCGGGTGGTATCACTTGCTGCACTACCCTCTCACCTGCTTTTGGAGGATAGCATCCCAGGCTATCGAGTCCCACTGAGGAGGCGCCGTGGCTTAGTTGGTTAAAGCTCCTCTCTAGTACACAGGAGATCCTGGGTTCGAATCCCAACGGTGCCTTGGGTGGCGCTCCAGTCCCGTAAGCGTGCCTCCACTGTGCACAGACCTGAGGACCTGTCTTTCTGCCCACGCAACAGGATGTTTGAAGTGTTGATTCATGCATCCTCTAAGTCACTGCCAGATGAGGCCATTCAAAGGTTGTGGGTTCAAGTCCCACCAGAGTCATGGCTTTCTGGTAACTCTCATAATGTGGAGTTTTGCCCTCAGGCAGTAGAAATTTGTAGACATTTTCTTTTAGCCCTCGCTTATGGCCATACCCCACCTGAGGCGCTAGAGAGCGACAGGAAGTGAGTGGCTGCAGTAGGAAGAGATAGGCTCTTCCACGGTGCTTGTTGTTTTTTTTATATTACGACTTTATTTTGTGCTTTGATGAGTTTTTTTTTGTTTGTTTATTTTTTGAAGAAGTTTATTAAATGGCGGATTTACTGGAAAAAAGAAAAGGACTGCTATCACGGAAAGAGAAGGAGGTCGGAGATGAAGAAATGAATCCAAATACAGTTGAAGGGAATATACAAGAAGAAAATACTGGAGAAAATACTGATGAAACTTGGGCTATGGTTGTTTCAAGGAGAAAACAGCAAGCAAAAACAATGGAACTAGAAGGAAAGAGAGATCTGCAAACAAACAAAGTTGCTGAACTTACAAAAGGAGGTGAGCAAAATCAGTCTTTTAACAATCAACGTCAACAAATGATAAACAGATTAATTAAAAAAAACACAATATCAAAGAGAATACAAGAAAGAAGCTACAGTTACATTAAATGTGATGGACACCGAGAGCACAACAATTATAATGATAATTAAAGCAGTAGAAGATAAAGTGGGAATTGGCAAACTTATTGGGCTTCGAAGGAAAACAAACAATGACTTTGAAATGACAATGGAAAATGAGATGGACTGTGAAGTGATGTTGGATGGAATTGTGATAAATGGTCAGAAATGTGAAATCAGAAAATTGTGTGCAACTGAAAGAATGGTCTCCTTTTTAAATTTGCCCAGTTACATAGAGGATGAGGAAATCATTCAAAAATTGAACAGTTGGGGTGTAACTCCCATTCTTCCTGTGAGAAGGAGATATCACCCAGGAACAACAGTGGCAGACGGAACATGCTTTTTGAGAGTGAAGTTCCCAAAGGAGGTGGCATCTTTACCATACACAACAAAATTTATGACTGAGGAAGGAGTTCAGTATTTCAGAGTGATCCACGATAATCAACGGAAAACATGCAGGATCTGCACAAGTACTGAGCATGAGCTAAAGGACTGCCCTCAATTTCTCTGCAGGAATTGCCTGGAGCAGGGGCATTATGCGCGGGACTGTACAGCTCCGTAGTGCCAAGGCTGCAACAGGGCAATGATAAGGTGCAGATGTGAGACGGACGATGAGGAAAATAAAGAAATGGATATGGAGATACAGGAAGAGATGGGAGGCACTCAAACTGAAACATCAAATCAAATATTAGAACAGACTGAAGGAGGAGATGACAAACAAACTCATGTAGAAGAGGAGGAGTATAACCTAGAGGAGAATGCAGTAAGGAGTGGGACTAAAGCATGTGAAATGGAGATGGACAAGGAGCCTGAGGAGAACAATAAGGTGGACTACCAAAAGACACATGGAAAAGAGAGAACTGATGACAATGAAACAAAACCGCAGTATGAGGTAAGAGAAACAGGAAATGGGGAGAAGAGCATTGAAACAGAAGTCAAGATAAAGGAAAGACTGAACAAAGGTTTAAAAACAAGAGTAAAAAGTGTTATAGACATTGAAAAGGTACTTAAGAAACAGAAAATAAGAAGAGAAGAGCGTAATGAAATGATGGAAAAGAAAAGAGCTGAAATGAGTGGTTCCACATTTGTAGCTTCGGGAGAAACTGAATTAGATTGATGAGTAGTTGTTTGTACACTCAACTATTTCTTTTAATGAGTTCTTTATGGATTGCATCTCTGAATGCAAGAGGACTATCGAAACCTGAGAAATTTCAGAGATTGGTGTATTTGATTAAGGACTGTGATGTGTTATGTTTACAAGAAACTTTCTGGAATCAAGAGGTTGTGGAAGGTATGAAAAAGATCTGGGACGGAGAAATTTACTTTAACAATGATCAGAGTAAAAAAAGGGGAGTTGCGATACTAATTAGAAGAGGTGTGAGTAAAGAAATAAATGAAATATATTCTGACAAGAAGGGGAGAATAATGGCAGTAAAATTAATAAAGATGGATAAAGAAATAATAATATGTAACATACATGCACCAAACGAAGAGGGACAAAAGATAATTTTTTTATAGGAATTTGAATGTATTAATTGAAGGATGGCAAAATGTTTTTTGTTGGGTGATTTTAATACTGTATTAGAAAGAGTAGATGTTAGTGATTGTATGGTGTTTAGGAGGGATGGAGGAAGAAATGAATTATTTGAACTGATTAAAAAATATAACTTAATAGATGTTTGGAGAAAAAGAAATAGAGCTAAAAGGGAATTTTCAAGACAACAAATAGTAAACAAAGTTTTAAAGCAAAGCAGAATTGATTTGTTGTTGAGCGGTAAAGAGATAGAAAACTACGTTATGAAAATTTATTATAAGCCATACAGTGAAAGTGATCATGATTTTTTGCATGTAAGAATTGACTTAAGTAATGTGGAGAGGGGTCCTGGAGTTTGGCTATTAAGTCTTTGGTTCTTTTAATTGTGATGATTTGGCTCACATTTAACAAAAACCCACCAATTCACAACAAATCTCAACAAATTAGAATATGGTGACATGTAAATCAGCTAATAAACTCAAAACACCCACAAAGGTTTCCTGAGCCTTCAAAACGATCTCTCAGTTTGGTTCATTAGGCTACGCAATCATGGGGAACACTGCTGATCTGATAGTTGTCCAGAAGACAATCATTGACACCCTTCACAAGGAGGGCAAGCCACAAACATTCATTGCCAAAAGAGCTGGCTGTTCACAGAGTGCTTGTATCCAAGCATGTTCACAGAAAGTTGAGTGGAAGGAAAAAGTGTAGAAGAAAAAGATGAACAACCAACCGAGAGAACACCAGCCTTGAGAGGCTTGTCTAGCAAAATCGATTCAAGAACCCACTGTGTTTTTTGAATCACACGTCAAACTCTGCCTTCATCATTTTCAGCACTTCCACAGACTTTTCAACTGGAAATGGGGCCACTGGTTTCTCAGCTGAAAACTTTGGGAAACTGGGAGATGAGTGAAGTCCTGCTTTCGCACCTGTCCCACAAGCAGTGCAAGTTTCACCTTAAATGCTATTGAGTCATTTTGTCATTGCTCTGAATTTTCTAGCTGCCTCGCGCATCACCTGTTCGATTGTGATGACACAATATGTTAAATGTACCAATCTGTAGGTGAATTTAACAAATAATTAGGCTATATGATAATAACTGAGGGAAATTTTTGTTAGATTAGATTAAGCCAACCTTTATAATCAAAAACCGATATGATAAAAGTAAAACATATATTTACAACTTCTAATTTTCATTTTTAATTTTCAAAATATGTCTCTGGCATCGTTCAGAGGGCCGGTCCAAATGTGGGGGTGGGCCGCATTCGGCCCGCAGGCCTTAGTTTGGGGACCCCTGCTATAAACCATTACTGTTCATTTGATTGGAGAGAATACAGCTCCACTCCTCTTTTGTCAATGACTGTGTCACACCCTCCACCAAACACAACACACTACACCACACCCAGCATTTAGGACGCTAAAGGGGCCTCCTGTATCCACCAACCAGCCAAATAATTTGGCGGCCCTAGAATTTATTTCTGGTCCCTAGTGCTTTCTCGTAAGTGGGAAGAAAACTTTTACTAGAGTGAGTGTTTAAGAGAGAAATCTGAGACTTAAATCTGCACAAGAGTCATTCAGAAGCTTCAATTGAAGATCAAAGATTTCAAACATTCTTTTTTATGCTAATGACTCTGTCATTGTGACATCATACTGTGTATTTCAATCTGGCAGTGTGTTCTTCATGAGCAGTAGTAATTTGTCTCGGACACCACAAATTGAACTCATTACTAGGCCCCCTTGCATTGCTATAGTGCACTAAATGCTGGATGTGGTGTAGTGTGTTGTGGTTGACGGGGGGTGTGACAGTGATTAATAAAATTGCTCCAATACTTGAACACGCTGATGTCACAATACTGTGCTGGGAGGAACGACGGAGACATAGATCAAAGGAACAGAGTTTATTATAGTCCAAAGACACAGGGTAATCCACACAAGGAAATAGGGAAGACAGATGTATTTGGACAATAGAGACCCAACAGAGACAGAATGCACAGACTTTGATTCTAATATATGGGGTAACTGGGGAACACGGGTGCATAGAATGACTAACTGGACTAAAGGAAAGGAACGCAACCAAAAAAGGGCACACAGAAACAAAAACAGGTCCATATTCCTGGCATATCGTCCCCCTTCTGGAAGGCGCATCCTTGCACTGATGGAACAACAGAAGGAGAAGAATGGACATCCAGGAGGAGGATGACGAACAGAGTCCAAGGTGGAGATGACGGAGGGAGGAGCCTCCCTCTGTATGTCCTCGTGTCTCCTTCCCTTTCTCAGGGAACAAGGGTTGTAGTTGTAATCCGAAACGGTGATGTTAAAAATGCTAACAATGTCCTTTATTGTGCTTCAACCAAAAAACTGCACTTCCTGTGAGATCTCTTTTCAATTCATGATATACAAATGTGAAGTTCTTACACTGTAGACAGAGCAAACGCATTGTCCATAATCCATATTATTCCTTGCGCTTTTGTGCATTACAGTTAGGGATGGGTACCGAAACCTGGTACTTTATCGGTCCCGGTGCCAAATTATAAAAGACCGAAGTATCGATAAGCTCTGACGTTAACGGTTCTGCTGTCAGTACTGAAGAAATAAAAAAAATAAAAAAATTCCTATTTATTATTGCTAAATAAACATTACCTAGCATATTTTACCTGACCAGCCTTTTTTAATTTGCGATAATATTCGTTATTCGCCTGCACTGCCGTTATTTGCTATCTCACGCACGAAATGTAGTCTGTTCCGCAGTACACAGAGCTCGCGCGCACACAACACGAGAGAGCTTGCGCTTATGGAGCGCCGAACGATCCAAAGTATGGTTACACTTCACCCGTGTGAACACGGACAATGCTCGTTGCAACAAGTGTAACATGATTTTCGCTTGTAAATGCGGAAACACAAGCAATTTATCAAAACATCTAGCCAAAGTGCATTGTGTGCAGAAATGCAAAGTTTTCGACTGCTTCGACTTCATCATCCGTCTCCTCAGGTATGCATGCTATGTTAAAATAACGACAACATCACATAAGGTCTCTCTAAATCAGTATTATAATGTTAATAATTTAATAAACACACATTCAGATACATATAGCCTACATATAGGCTAAATATTTAGAATATTTTTTATGCAGTAGCCTAAATAAATATTAAACATTAAAATGCGTTTATAATACTGCTTTTACAAATAGATAAATAATAATAAACTATGCTAAGAAATTATAGAGCAGAGCTTACCTAAAAATTAATTTGTAGTTAAATCATTGTATATTCATTTACAAGAAAATTGTGTTAATTTATTTGTTTTACAATCATTGGTTTTGTTTGTGTAACAGATATTTGCTCAAACATTTGTGTTTGCTAAGCTATAGATAATTATTTTACATTTAAAAAATAAAGTGTTGTTATTTCTGTTATTATAATATTTTCTTCAGTTTTTTTTAAAATTAAAAACACAACAAAAAGTACCGATAAGAGTACCGTTAAAGTACCGAATCGATAAGTGGTATCGATAGAAGTAGTAATACCGTTAAAACCTTAACGATACCCATCCCTAATTACAGTGTCAACTAGCTATATTGTGTTGGACTGAGCTTAAAGTGTACAATGGACAAAACATAATGAGAAACATAATTAGAAAGTTCCATTCTATACATTTAGTTTGAAACTCTTTCTACACTAAGGGGATCTGTTAGGCTTCTCTCTATTATGAATTTTCATGTGCCTGTCAAGGCTTCCTTTTTGACTGAAACAGTTTCCACACTGTTTGCATGTGTAAGGCCTCTCTCCAGTATGAACTAACATGTGCTTGTTAAGGGCTCCTTTTTCATTGAAACTCTTTCCACACTGTTGGCATGAGTAAGGCTTCTCTCCAGTGTGGACTCTCATGTGAATGTTAAGGCTTCCTTTTAGTTTAAAACTCTTTCCACACCACTGGCAGGTAAAAGGGCTCTCCATGGTGTGAATTTTCTGGTGGACTTCAAGGTTTCCACTTTGATTGAAACTCTTTCCACACTGTTTGCAGGCGTAAGGCTTCTCTCCAGTGTGAATTCTCATGTGTGTGTTAAGGTGTGCTTTTTGAGTGAAACTCTTTCCACACTGTTGGCAGGTAAAAGGGTTCTCTTCAGTGTGAATTCTCATGTGTCTGTTAAGGTGTCCTTGTAGAATGAAACTCTTTCCACACTGTTGGCAGGTGTACGGCTTCTCTCCACTGTGAATACTCATATGTGTTTTAAGGCTTCCTTTTTGAGTGAAATTGTTTCCACACTGAACGCAAGAAAAATAGCTCCTAGTTCCTGTATTTTGACCTCTTTTTTGTTTATAAGTCTTTTCAGACTGTAAGGAACAAAAAACCTGATCTTTCTCTTCAGATTCATTCAGATCTTCTCTCTCCTCTTTCAGCGCTGTTAGGTCTAAGGTGGAAAAAAAGTAATAAAAGTTAACCCCAGTTTAGTGGCACAAAACAATTAACATCAAAACATGTAGATATGTAACGCATGTATGCTAGATCCTATACCAGGGTGTCCAAACCTGATCCTGCTCAGCCAGTACCCTACAGAGATTAGGCTGGCCATTATACAATTAATAATTTAAAAAAATCTAGAAAATTTAATGACAGAGTTTAGGATCTATATATATATCTATAGACTGATCTCAATGTTTCTGTACCATTTTTGTCTCCTAGGGAATAAAATGCAACAAATTTAGAGAGTTTATTTATTTAATTTAAATCACCTTTAAAACAACAAGTGTTTACTAAAGTGCTGTACAAGCATACTAAATTTAAAACAATAAACACATACAGTGGTGTGGAAAAGTGTTGGCCCCCTTCCTGATTTTATTTATTTATTTATTTTTTCATGTGTCAGACTTTAATGTTTCAAATCATCAAACAAATTTAGATATTAATCAAAGATAACACAACATACAGTTTTGGATGAAGTTTTTTATCATGAAGTGAAATCCAAACCCACATGGCCCTGTGTGAAAAAGTGTTTGCCCCCTAAACTTAATAACTGTTTGGGCCACCCTTAGCAGCAACAACTGCAATCAATCAGTCCCTCGTAAGAGTATTTTCCCAAAAGTCTTGGGGATTATCAAGACGTGTTCTGGCAAAACTGAGACAAGCCTTTATGTTCTTTTTGCTCAGCAGTGGTTTTTGTCTTGGAACTCTGCCATGCAGGCCATTTTTGGCCAATCTCTTTCATGCAGTTGTGCAGTTGATTTTGTTGTGGGGTCTTTTGTGACCTCTTGGATGAGTCATCGCTGCGCTCTTGGGGTAATTTTGGTCGGCTGGCCACTCCTGGGAAGGTTCAACACTGTTCCATGTTTTCGCCATTTGTGGATAATGTCTCGCTGGAGTCCCAAAGCTTTAGAAATGGCTTTATAATCTTTTCCAGACTGATAGGTCTAAATTACTTTCATTTTCATTTGTTCCTGAATTTCTTTGGATCTCAAAATGTGTAGCTTTTGAGGACCTTTTGGTCTACTTCAGTCAGGCAGGTCGTATTTATGATTTGTTGATTGCGAACAGGTGTGGCAGTATTCAGGCCTGGGTGTGGCTAGAGAAACTGAACTCAGGTGTGATAAAACACAGTTATGTTTTAACACTTTTTCACACAGGGCCATGTGGGATTGGATTTTGTTTTCCCTTCATTAAAAGAAACCTTCATTTAAAAACTGCATCTTGTGTTATCTTTGATTAATATTTAAATTTGTTTGATGATCTGAAATATTAAAGTGTGACAAACTTTAAAAAACATTTTAAAAATCAGGAAGGGGGCCAACACTTTTTCACACCACTGTAAAACAGACTGTCCAACACAATCATAAAAACTTAACTCTCATACTGTGTTAAAAGCCAAAGTGTAAAGATGAGTTTTAAGACTAGGTCCCCCGGTTTTTAACCTTGTGGCAGGAACAACCAAAAGTAAATGCTCAGTGGATCCAAGTGCTCTTGTTGGAGTGTATAGCTGTATTAAGTCAAAATATTCTAGTCCATTTAGTGATTTAAACACTAAAACCAAAATCGATTAAAATCCATTCTAAAATGAACAGGAAGCCAATGGAGAGGTGCCAGAATTGGTGTAATATGTTCTCGTTTGTGTGTTCCTGTCAACATACGAGCAGCAGCATTCTGTACCAACTGCAAATGTGTGAGAAGCCTGGTTAATACCTAAACATATGTATAACTCTTTCAAACTCACTAAAAGATAGAAAAGACTTCACTTTGGATAATTGCCTCAACTGGAAACAACTAGCTTTAAATACTGAATTAACCTTTTTATCCAGTTTTCACTCCATAATAACACCCACATTTTTTTTTACATTGGGCTTCACATATAATCTTAAACCACCAAGATCCAACTGAGAAGAGTCACGAGCACCCCTAGATCCAAATACCACAACTTTTCTTTTCTTCATTAAACTTTAAAACATTTTTAGAGCCAACCAGGTTTAATGTCTTCAAGACAGTCCAACAATGGTGACTTTGCATCTTTCTATTCCAAAGGCAGATAAAGCTGAGAATCATCTGCATAAAAATGAAACGAGATGCCATACTTCCTACAGATGGACCCTAGGGGAAGCAAATATATAGAGAACAAAATAGGCCCAAGAATGGAACCTTGAAAACGCTTTTTTTTTCTTTCTCTCTCTCTGTTTTGGCCTTCCGTCCACACTGAGATGGCATTTTTATCAAGGAAAACTAATGTCATTAAATTGTTTACTCCAATTTTCCTGTTTTTATACTAAAAGTGGCATTTTGCTAGTGAAAAGTACTTGCTTTATTTTACTTAAAGTCGGGATAGAATCTAATGAATGCCAAAGTTCAGCATTTTGTTTGTGTACCCCCTCCATCAGTTTGAGAACCACTGGTTTATACTGTTCTCATGTTAAAATACAGTACCTTCTTTATAAATATGCCCTACTGCTCCACTCTGATGCTCCTGAACAGCGGTCATCTATTTATTTACTTAATAATATTAATATTATTAGGGCCCGAGCCCAAAAGGGCGAAGGCCCTATTGTTCTTCTAAGGGTTCTTATTTTTAGGGCCCGAGCCCAAAAGGGCGAAGGCCCTATTGTTCTTCTAAGGATTCTTATTTTTTTTTTTTTTTGTTAACCTTCCGGGCACTTAAGGGGGTCTTAACATACTCAAAAACTCTTGAAAATTTGCACACATGTCAGAATCTGCGGCCATCAGGACGTCACAGAGGCTGGTAGCTCCCAGGATTTCCAATGTCTCAAGACATTGGGGACGCTAAATTGCGAGGGGATTTTTGATATCTCGAACGGTTTGGCCGTGGCAAGGCGACAAAGTTATGGCGAGAAATGAGAAACATGAAGTGTCTCATAACTGTTGCACACATTGCCTGATTCTGATGAAACTTCACCAGATTGTTCGTTGTATGATGCCGATTCCATAAATGTGACTATTATAAGTCAAAGTTATAGCGCCACCAACTGGCAGCAGGAAGCGTGTCATTTTCAAAATGCTTTGAAATCAGCCTCTTAATTTTACTTGATTTTCTTTAAACTTCATCAAAATCATGTCAAAACACGGCCAATAAGAATATGTAAAGGGGTCGATGATAAATCAAATGCTGTTGCCATGGCAACGTGTCAAACTTTAAAATTAGATTCCTGTCTTTTCGAGGCAGATAACATGCTTAGAATTTCATGAAACTCAACACACACATCAATATTAATGATAGTTAGACACTGGCAAAAGGTCATAAATGGGCGTGGAGCAGGCACTCTATAGCGCCATCTTTTGACAAAAGTTGGGGGGTTAGTTTTTCCTACAGTCACCAAACTCTGTACATATATTGTTCTCATCAATCTGGACAACTTTCTAAATTAAACTCATTAGCTAAGACCAACAGGAAGCCGGATATTTCCATTTGAATGTGTTTTTTTGGAAAAATCAGGCTGTAAACAAATTCACACTTCTTCTAAGAACAACCAGCTATTCACACCAAACTTTTTTAACATGAAGAGAAGATTCTGAAGATGTTAAATTGCGAGCGGATATTGGATATCTTGAACGGTGTTGACGTGGTGATTTTTTAAAGATGTAGTAAAAAAGATAACCGTCATTTTTTTTTATATCTTTAAAGTGCAGCATCCAAACTCTTTACAACTTTTTTCACACAGAGATCTAATCATTCTGAGCAAGTGCTGTTAATATAAATTTTCTACAAGCTTCAATGAATTAATGAAAATTAAAAAACGAAATCAGAAACCTGCTGTCACTCTGGGTGAATGTCTC